>NW_027446673.1:0-48733 GCF_038048845.1 Mixophyes fleayi | reverse complement strand
TATTCATGATTCAATTCATGATTCGATTCCTGATTAAAATCATGATTCATGATTCAATTCATGATTCATGATTCAATTCATGATTCATGATTCATGATTCATGATTCATGATTCATAATTCATGATTCAATTCATGATTCATGATTCAATTCATGATTCGATTCCTGATTAAAATAATGATTCATGATTCAATTCATGATTCATGATTCATGATTCAATTCATGATTCATGATTCAATTCATGATTCAATTCATGATTCAATTCATTATTCATGATTCAATTCATGATTCAATTCATGATTCATGATTCAATTAATGATTTATGATTTAATTTATGATTCAATTCATGATTCATGATTCGATTCATGATTCCTGTATCATGATTCAATTCATGATTCATGATTCATGATTCATAATTCATGATTCAATTCATGATTTATGATTCAATTCATGATTCGATTCCTGATTAAAATAATGATTCATGATTCAATTCATGATTCATGATTCATGATTCAATTCATGATTCATGATTCAATTCATGATTCAATTCATGATTCAATTCATTATTCATGATTCAATTCATGATTCAATTCATGATTCATGATTCAGTTAATGATTTATGATTTAATTTATGATTCAATTCATGATTCATGATTCGATTCATGATTCCTGTATCATGATTCAATTCATGATTCATGATTCATGATTCAATTCATGATACATGATTCATGATTCGATTCATGATTCATGATTCAATTCATGATTCAATTCTTGAATCATGATTCATGATTCATGATTCAATTCATGATTCATGATTCAATTGATGATTCATGATTCATGATTCAATTCATGATTCAATTCTTGAATCATGATTCATGATTCATGATTCAATTCATGATTTATGATTCAATTCATGATTCATAATTAATGATTCATGATTCAATTCATGATTCATGATTCGATTAATGATTTATGATTCAATTCTTGATTCATGATTCGATTCATGATTCATGATTCAATTTATGATTCATAATTCATGATTCGATTCATGATTCATGATTCAATTCATGATTCATGTTTCATGATTCATGATTCATGATTCAATTCATGATTCATGATTCATGATTCGATTAATGATTCATGATTCATGATTCAATACATGATTCATGATTTAAGATTAAATTCATGATTCAATTCATGATTCATGATTCAATTCATGATTCAATTCATGATTCATGATTCGATTCATGATTCATGATTCAATTCATGATTCATGATTCAATTCATGATTCAATTCATGATTCATGATTCATGATTTATGATTCATGATTCATGATTCAATTCATGATTCATGATTCAATTCATGATTCAATTCATGATTTAATTCATGATTCAATTCATGATTCATGATTCAATTCATGATTCAATTCATGATTCATGATTCATGATTTATGATTCATGATTCATGATTCAATTCATGATTCATGATTCAATTGATGATTTAATTCATGATTCAATTGATGATTCAATTCATGATTCAATTCATGATTCAATTCATGATTCATGATTCATGATTCAATTCATGATTCATAAATCATAATTCATGATTCAATTCATGATTCATGATTTAATTCATGATTCGATTCATGATTCATGATTTAATTCATGATTCGATTCATGATTCAATTCATGATTTGATTCATGATTCATGATTCATGATTCAATTCATGATTCATAAATCATTATTCATGATTCAATTCATGATTCATGATTTAATTCATGATTTGATTCATGATTCAATCAGGATTTGATTCATGATTCATGATTCATGCTTCAATTCATGATCATGATTCAATTCATGATTCAATTCATGTTTCATGATTCATGATTCATGATTCAATTCATGATTCATGATTCAATTCATGATTCGATTCCTGATTAAAATCATGATTCATGATTCAATTCATGATTCATGATTCAATTCATGATTCATGATTCATGATTCATGATTCATGATTCAATTCATGATTCATGATTCATGATTCAATTCATGATTCAATTCATGATTCAATTCATGATTCATGATTCAATTCATGTGTTGTTTCATGATTCAATTCATGATTCATGATTCATGATTCATGATTCGATTCATGATTCAATTCATGTTTCACGATTCATGATTCATAATTCATGATTCAATTCATGATTCATGATTCAATTCATGATTCGATTCCTGATTAAAATCATGATTCATGATTCAATTCATGATTTGAATTCATGATTCAATTCATGATTCATGATTCATGATTCATGGTTCATGATTCAATTCATGATTCATGATTAATGATACAATTCTTGATTCAATTTTATGATTCCATTCATTATTCATGATTCAATTCATGATTCAATTCATGATTCATGATTCAATTAATGATTTATGATTTAATTTATGATTCAATTCATGATTCATGATTCGATTCATGATTCCTGTATCATGATTCAATTCATGATTCATGATTCAATTCATGATCCATGATTCATGATTCGATTCATGATTCAAGATTCAATTCATGATTCAATTCTTGAATCATGATTCATGATTCATGATTCAATTCATGATTCATGATTCAATTCATGATTCGATTCCTGATTAAAATCATGATTCATGATTCAATTCATGATTCATGATTCAATTCATGATTCATGATTCATGATTCAATTCATGATTCATGATTCAATTCATGATTCAATTCATGATTCATGATTCAATTCATGATTTGATTCATGATTCATGATTCATGCTTCAATTCATGATTCATGATTCGATTCATGATTCAATTCATGTTTCATGATTCATGATTCATAATTCATGATTCAATTCATGATTCATGATTCAATTCATGATTCGATTCCTGATTAAAATCATGATTCATGATTCAATTCATGATTCATGATTCAATTCATGATTCATGATTCAATTCATGATTCAATTCATGATTCAATTCATTATTCATGATTCAATTCATGATTCAATTCATGATTCATGATTCAATTAATGATTTATTATTTAATTTATGATTCAATTCATGATTCATGATTCCTGTATCATGATTCAATTCATGATTCATGATTCATGATTCAATTCATGATCCATGATTCATGATTCGATTCATGATTCATGATACAATTCATGATTTAATTCTTGAATCATGATTCATGATTCATGATTCAATTCATGATTCATGATTCATGATTCAATTGATGATTCATGATTCATGATTCAATTCATGATTCAATTCTTGAATCATGATTCATGATTCATGATTCAATTCATGATTTATGATTCAATTCATGATTCATAATTAATGATTCATGATTCAATTCATGATTCATGATTCGATTAATGATTTATTGATTCAATTCTTGATTCATGATTCGATTCATGATTCATTATTCAATTTATGATTCATAATTCATGATTCGATTCATGATTCATGATTCAATTCCTGATTCATGTTTCATGTTTCATGATTCATGATTCAATTCATGATTCATGATTCATGATTCGATTAATGATTCATGATTCAATTCATGATTCATGATTCATGATTCAATACATGATTCATGATTTAAGATTAAATTCATGATTCAATTCATGATTCATGATTCAATTCATGATTCAATTCATGATTCATGATTCGATTCATGATTCATGATTCAATTTATGATTCATGATTCAATTCATGATTCAATTAATGATTCATGATTCATGATTTATGATTCATGATTCATGATTCAATTCATGATTTATGATTCAATTCATGATTTAATTCATGATTTAATTCATGATTCAATTCATGATTCATGATTCAATTCATGATTCAATTCATGATTCATGATTCATGATTTATGATTCATGATTCATGATTCAATTCATGATTCATGATTTAATTCATGATTCAATTCATGATTCAATTCATGATTCAATTCATGATTCAATTCATGATTCAATTCATGATTCATGATTCATGATTCAATTCATGATTCATAAATCATAATTCATGATTCAATTCATGATTCATGATTTAATTCATGATTTGATTCATGATTCATGATTTAATTCATGATTCGATTCATGATTCAATTCATGATTTGATTCATGATTCATGATTCATGATTCAATTCATGATTCATAAATCATTATTCATGATTCAATTCATGATTCATGATTTAATTCATGATTCGATTCATGATTCAATTCATGATTTGATTCATGATTCATGATTCATGCTTCAATTCATGATTCATGATTCAATTCATTATTCAATTCATGTTTCATGATTCATGATTCATGATTCAATTCATGATTCATGATTCAATTCATGATTCGATTCCTGATTAAAATCATTATTCATGATTCAATTCATGATTCATGATTCAATTCATGATTCATGATTCATGATTCATGATTCAATTCATGATTCATGATTCATGATTCAATTCATGATTCAATTCATGATTCAATTCATGATTCATGATTCAATTCATGATTTGATTCATGATTCAATTCATGATTCATGATTCATGATTCATGATTCGATTCATGATTCAATTCATGTTTCACGATTCATGATTCATAATTCATGATTCAATTCATGATTCATGATTCAATTCATGATTCGATTCCTGATTAAAATCATGATTCATGATTCAATTCATGATTCATGATTCATGATTCAATTCATGATTCATGATTCATGATTCATGGTTCATGATTCAATTCATGATTCATGATTCAAGATACAATTCATGATTCAATTCATGATTCCATTCATTATTCATGATTCAATTCATGATTCAATTCATGATTCATGATTCAATTAATGATTTATGATTTAATTTATGATTCAATTCATGATTCATGATTCGATTCATGATTCCTGTATCATGATTTAATTCATGATTCATGATTCATGATTCAATTCATGATCCATGATTCATGATTCGATTCATGATTCATGATTCAATTCATGATTCAATTCTTGAATCATGATTCATGATTCATGATTCAATTCATGATTCATGATTCATGATTCAATTTATGATTCGTGATTCATGATTCATGATTCAATTGATGATTCATGATTCATGATTCAATTCATGATTCAATTCTTGAATCATGATTCATAATTCATGATTCAATTCATGATCTATGATTCAATTCATGATTCATAATTCATGATTCATGATTCAATTCATGATTCATGATTCGATTAATGATTTATGATTCAATTCATGATTCAATTCTTGATTCATGATTCGATTCATGATTCATGATTCATGATTCAATTTATGATTCATAATTCATGATTCGATTCATGATTCATGATTCAATTCATGATTCATGTTTCATGATTCATGTTTCATGATTCATGATTCAATTCATGATTCATGATTCATGATTCAATTCATGATTCATGATTCATGATTTGATTCATGATTCATGATTCAATTCATGATTCATGTTTCATGATTCATGTTTCATGATTCATGATTCAATTCATGATTCATGATTCATGATTCAATTCATGATTCATAATTCATGATTCTTGATTCAATTCTTGATTCATAATTCATGATTCATGATTCAATTCATGATTCATGATTCATGATTCACGATTCATGATTCAATTCATGATTCAATTCATGATTCAAGATTCATGATTCAATTTATGATTCATGATTCATGATTCAATTCAGGATTCATGATTCATGATTCAAATCATGATTCAATTCATGATTCATGATTCACGATTAATGATTCAGTTCATGATTCATGATTCAATTCATGATTCATAATTCATGATTCATGATTTAATTCATGATTAATGATTCATGATTCGATTCATAATTCATGATTCATGATTCAATTCATAATTCATAATTCATGATTCGATTCATGATTCATGTTTCAATTCATGATTCATAAATCATAATTCGTGATTTAATTTATGATTCATGATTTAATTCATGATTCGATTCATGATTCAATTCATGATTTGATTCATGATTCATGATTCATGCTTCAATTCATGATTCATGATTCAATTCATGATTCAATTCATGTTTCATGATTCATGATTCATGATTCAATTCATGATTCATGATTCAATTCATGATTCGATTCCTGATTAAAATCATGATTCATGATTCGATTAATGATTTATGATTCAATTCTTGATTCATGATTCGATTCATTATTCATGATTCAATTCTTGATTCATAATTTATGATTCATGATTCAATTCATAATTCATAATTCATGATTCGATTCATGATTCATGATTCAATTCATGATTCATGATTCAATTCATGATTCGATTCCTGATTAAAATCATGATTCATGATTCGATTAATGATTTATGATTCAATTCTTGATTCATGATTCGATTCATGATTCATGATTCAATTCATGATTCATGATTTAAGATTAAATTCATGATTCAATTCATGATTCATGATTCAATTTATGATTCATGATTCATGATTCAATTCATGATTTGATTCATGATTCATGATTCAATTCATGATTCATGATTCATGATTCAATTCATGATTCATGATTCAATTCATGATTCATGATTCAATTCATGATTCAATTCATGATTCAATTCATGATTCATGATTCATGATTCAATTCATGATTCATGATTTAATTCATGATTCGATTCATGATTCATGATTCATGATTCAATTCATGATTCATGATTTAGTTCATGATTCGATTCATGATTCATGATTTAATTCAAGATTCGATTCATGATTCAATTCATGATTTGATTCATGATTCATGATTCATGATTCAATTCATGATTCATAAATCATAATTCATGATTCAATTCATGATTCATGATTTAATTCATGATTCGATTCATGATTCAATTCATGATTTGATTCATGATTCATGATTCATGCTTCAATTCATGATTCATGATTCAATTCATGATTCAATTCATGTTTCATGATTCATGATTCATGATTCAATTCATGATTCATGATTCAATTCATGATTCGATTCCTGATTAAAATCATGATTCATGATTCATGATTCAATTCATGATTCATGATTCAATTCATGATTCATAATTCATGATTCAATTCATGATTCAATTCATGATTCAATTTATGATTCATGATTCAATTCATGATTTGATTCATGATTCATGATTCATGCTTCAATTCATGATTCATGATTCGATTCATGATTCAATTCATGTTTCATGATTCATGATTCATAATTCATGATTCAATTCATGATTCATGATTCAATTCATGATTCGATTCCTGATTAAAATCATGATTCATGATTCAATTCATGATTCATGATTCATGATTCATGGTTCATGATTCAATTCAAGATTCATGATTCATGATTCAATTCATGATTCAATTCATGATTCAATTCATTATTCATGATTCAATTCATGATTCAATTCATGATTCATGATTCAATTAATGATTTATGATTTAATTTATGATTTAATTCATGATTCATGATTCGATTCACGATTCCTGTATCATGATTCAATTCATGATCCATGATTCATGATTCGATTCATGATTCATGATTCAATTCATAATTCAATTCTTGAATCATGATTCATGATTCATGATTCAATTGATGATTCATGATTCATGATTCAATTCATGATTCAATTCTTGAATCATGATTCATGATTCATGATTCAATTCATGATTTATGATTCAATTCATGATTCATAATTCATGATTCATGATTCAATTCATGATTCATGATTCGATTAATGATTTATGATTCAATTCATGATTCAATTCTTGATTCATGATTCGATTCATGATTCATGATTCATGATTCAATTCATGATTCATGTTTCATGATTCATGATTCAATTCATGATTCATGATTCATGATTCAATTCATGATTCATGATTCATGATTCGATTCATGATTCATGATTCAATTCATGATTCATGATTCATAATTCATGATTCAATTCATGATTCATGATTCAATTCATGATTCAATTCATGATTCATAATTCATGATTCTTGATTCAATTATTGATTCATAATTCATGATTCATGATTCAATTCATGATTCATGATTCATGATTCATGATTCACGATTCATGATTCATGATTCAATTCATGATTCATGATTCGATTCATGATTCATGATTCAATTGATGATTCATGATTCATGATTCAATTCATGATTCAATTTATGATTCATGATTCATGATGCGATTCATGATTCATGATTCAATTCATGATTCATAATTCATGATTTGATTCATGATTCATGATTCAATTCATGATTCATGATTCGATTCATGATTCTTGATTCATGATTCATGATTCATGATTCATGATTCAATTCATGATTCATGATGCATGATTCATGATTCAATTCATAATTCATAATTCATGATTCATGATTCAATTTATAATTCAATTCATGATTCGATTAATGGTTTATGATTCAATTCATGATTCATGATTCGATTCATGATTCCTGTATCATGATTCAATTCATGATTCATGATTCGATTCATCATGCATGATTCAATTCATGATTCATGATTCATGATTCATGATTCAATTCTTGATTCATGATTCGATTCATCATGCATGATTCAATTCATGATTCATGATTCATGATTCAATTCATGATTCATGATTCAATTCATGATTCAATTCATGATTCATGATTCAATTCATGATTCATAATTCATGATTCATGATTCAATTCATGATTTATGATTCAATTCATGATTTATGATTCATGATTCAATTCATAATTCATAATTCATGATTTGATTCATGATTCATGATTCAATTCATGATTCATAATTCATGATTCATGATTCAATTCATAATTCATGATTTGATTCATGATTCATGATTTAATTCATGATTCATAATTCATGATTCATGATTCAATTCATGATTCATAATTCATGATTCATAATTCATGATTCATGATTCGATTCATGATTCATGATTCATTTCATGATTCATGATTCATGATTCAATTCATGATTCATGATTCAATTCATGATTCATCATTCAAGATTCAATTCATGATTCATGATTCATGATTCAATTCATGATTCAATTTATGATTCATGATTCATGATTCCTGTATCATGATTCAATTCATGATTCATGATTCAATTCATGATTCAATTTATGATTCATGATTCATGATTCCTGTATCATGATTCAATTCATGATTTATGATTCATGATTCAATTCATGATTCATGATTCAATTCACAATTCAATTCTTGAATCATGATTCATTAATCATGATTCAATTCATGATTCAATTCATGATTCATGATTCAATTCATGATTAATGATTCAATTCATGATTCATGATTCATGATTCAATTCATGATTCATGATTCATGATTCAATTCATAATTCATAATTCATGATTCGATTCATGATTCATGATTCAATTCATGATTCATGATTCAATTCATGATTCATAATTCATGATTCATGATTCAATTCATGATTCATAATTCATGATTCATGATTCGATTCATGATTCATGATTCATTTCATGATTCATGATTCATGATTCAATTCATGATTCATGATTCATGATTCATGATTCAATTCATGATTCATGATTCAAGATTTAATACATGATTCATGATTCAATTCATGATTCAATTTATGATTCATGATTCATGATGCGATTCATGATTCATGATTCATGATTCAATTCATGATTCATGATTCATGATTTGATTCATGATTCGATTCATGATTCATGATTCATGATTCATAAATTCATGATTCATGATTCATGATTCAATTCATGATTCATGATTCATGATTCAATTCATAATTCATGATTCATGATTTATGATTCAATTCATGATTCATGATTCATGATTCGATTCATGATTCATGGTTTAATTCATGATTCATGATTCAAGATTCAATTCATGATTCAATTCATGATTCATGATTCAATTTATAATTCATGATTCAATTCATAATTCAATTCATGATTCATGATTCATGATTCATGATTCATGATTCAATTCATGATTCAATTCATGATTCATGATTCAATTTATAATTCATGATTCAATTCATAATTCAATTCATGATTCATGATTCATGATTCATGATTCATGATTCATGATTCAATTCATGATTCATTATTCAATTCATGATTCAATTCATGATTCATGATTCATGATTAATGATTCAATTCATGATTCATAAATCATAATTCATTATTTAATTCATGATTCATGATTTAATTCATGATTCATGATTCAATTCATGATTTGATTCATGATTCAATTCATGATTTGATTCATGATTCATGATTCATGCTTCAATTCATGATTCATGATTCAATTCATGATTCAATTCATGATTCATAATTCATGATTCTTGATTCAATTATTGATTCATAATTCATGATTCATGATTCAATTCATGATTCATGATTCATGATTCACGATTCATGATTCATGATTCAATTCATGATTCATGATTCGATTCATGATTCATGATTCAATTGATGATTCATGATTCATGATTCAATTCATGATTCAATTTATGATTCATGATTCATGATGCGATTCATGATTCATGATTCAATTCATGATTCATGATTCATGATTTGATTCATGATTCATGATTCAATTCATGATTCATGATTCGATTCATGATTCTTGATTCATGATTCATGATTCATGGTTCATGATTCAATTCATGATTCATGATGCATGATTCATGATTCAATTCATAATTCATAATTCATGATTCATGATTCAATTTATAATTCAATTCATGATTCGATTAATGGTTTATGATTCAATTCATGATTCATGATTCGATTCATGATTCCTGTATCATGATTCCATTCATGATTCATGATTCGATTCATCATGCATGATTCAATTCATGATTCATGATTCATGATTCATGATTCAATTCTTGATTCATGATTCGATTCATCATGCATGATTCAATTCATGATTCATGATTCATGATTCAATTCATGATTCATGATTCAATTCATGATTCAATTCATGATTCATGATTCAATTCATGATTCATGATTCAATTCATGATTCATCATTCAAGATTCAATTCATGATTCATGATTCATGATTCAATTCATGATTCAATTTATGATTCATGATTCATGATTCCTGTATCATGATTCAATTCATGATTCATGATTCAATTCATGATTCAATTTATGATTCATGATTCCTGTATCATGATTCAATTCATGATTCATGATTCATGATTCAATTCATGATTCATGATTCAATTCACAATTCAATTCTTGAATCATGATTCATTAATCATGATTCAATTCATGATTCAATTCATGATTCATGATTCAATTCATGATTAATGATTCAATTCATGATTCATGATTCATGATTCAATTCATGATTCATGATTCATGATTCAATTCATAATTCATAATTCATGATTCGATTCATGATTCATGATTTAATTCATGATTCATAATTCATGATTCATGATTCAATTCATGATTCATAATTCATGATTCATGATTAGATTCATGATTCATGATTCATTTCATGATTCATGATTCATGATTCAATTCATGATTCATGATTCATGATTCATGATTCAATTCATGATTCATGATTCAAGATTTAATACATGATTCATGATTCAATTCATGATTCAATTTATGATTCATGATTCATGATGCGATTCATGATTCATGATTCATGATTCAATTCATGATTCATGATTCATGATTTGATTCATGATTCGATTCATGATTCATGATTCATAAATTCATGATTCATGATTCATGATTCAATTCATGATTCATGATTCATGATTCAATTCATAATTCATGATTCATGATTTATGATTCAATTCATGATTCATGATTCATGATTCGATTCATGATTCATGGTTTAATTCATGATTCATGATTCAAGGTTCAATTCATGATTCAATTTATAATTCATGATTCAATTCATAATTCAATTCATGATTCATGATTCATGATTCATGATTCATGATTTAATTCATGATTCATTATTCAATTCATGATTCAATTCATGATTCATGATTCATGATTAATGATTCAATTCATGATTCATAAATCATAATTCATGATTTAATTCATGATTCATGATTTAATTCATGATTCGATTCATGATTCAATTCATGATTTGATTCATGATTCAATTCATGATTTGATTCATGATTCATGCTTCAATTCATGATTCATGATTCAATTCATGATTCAATTCATGATTCATGATTTATGATTCAATTCATGATTCATAATTCATGATTTATGATTCAATTCATGATTCATGATTCATGATTCGATTCATGTTTCATGATTCAATTCATAATTCATGATTCATGATTCAATTCATGATTCATAATTCAATTCATAATTCATGATTCATGATTCAATTTATGATTCGTGATTCATGATTCAATTCATGATTCATGATTCATGATTCAATTCATGATTCAATTTATGATTCATGATTCATGATTCAATTCATGATTCATGATTCATGATTCATGATTCAATTAATGATTCATGATTCAATTCATGATCCATGATTCAATTCATGATTCGATTCCTGATTAAAATCATGATTCATGATTCAATTCATGATTCATGATTCATGATTCAATTCATGATTCATGATTCATGATTCAATTCATGATTCATGATTCATGATTCAATTCATGATTCAATTCATGATTCATGATTCAATTCTTGATTCAATTCATGATTCATGATTCGATTAATGATTTATGATTCAATTCATGATTCAATTCATGATTCATGATTCAATTCTTGATTCAATTCATGATTCATGATTCGATTAATGATTTATGATTCAATTCATGATTCATTTCATGATTCATGATTCGATTCATGATTCATGGTTCAATTCATGATTCATGATTCATGATTCAATTCATGATTCAAGATTCAATTCATGATTCAATTCATGATTCATGATTCAATTTATGATTCATGATTAATGATTCATGATTTATGATTCAATTCATGATTCATGATTCAATTCATGATTCATGATTCAAGATTTAATACATGATTCATGATTCAATTCATGATTCAATTTATGATTCATGATTCATGATGCGATTCATGATTCATGATTCATGATTCAATTCATGATTCATGATTCAATTCATGATTCATGATTCATGATTTGATTCATGATTCGATTCATGATTCATGATTCATAAATTCATGATTCATGATTCATGATTCAATTCATGATTCATGATTCATGATTCAATTCATAATTCATGATTCATGATTTATGATTCAATTCATGATTCATGATTCATGATTCGATTCATGATTCATGGTTTAATTCATGATTCATGATTCAAGATTCAATTCATGATTCAATTCATGATTCATGATTCAATTTATAATTCATGATTCAATTCATAATTCAATTCATGATTCATGATTCATGATTCATGATTCATGATTCATGATTCAATTCATGATTCATTATTCAATTCATGATTCAATTCATGATTCATGATTCATGATTAATGATTCAATTCATGATTCATAAATCATAATTCATGATTTAATTCATGATTCATGATTTAATTCATGATTCGATTCATGATTCAATTCATGATTTGATTCATGATTCAATTCATGATTTGATTCATGATTCATGCTTCAATTCATGATTCATGATTCAATTCATGATTCAATTCATGATTCATGATTTATGATTCAATTCATGATTCATAATTCATGATTTATGATTCAATTCATAATTCATGATTCATGATTCGATTCATGTTTCATGATTCAATTCATAATTCATGATTCATGATTCAATTCATGATTCATGAATCAATTCATAATTCATGATTCATGATTCAATTTATGATTCGTGATTCATGATTCAATTCATGATTCATGATTCATGATTCAATTCATGATTCAATTTATGATTCATGATTCATGATTCATGATTCAATTCATGATTCATGATTCATGATTCATGATTCAATTAATGATTCATGATTCAATTCATGATTCATGATTCAATTCATGATTCGATTCCTGATTAAAATCATGATTCATGATTCAATTCATGATTCATGATTCATGATTCAATTCATGATTCATGATTCATGATTCAATTCATGATTCATGATTCATGATTCAATTCATGATTCAATTCATGATTCATGATTCAATTCTTGATTCAATTCATGATTCATGATTCGATTAATGATTTATGATTCAATTCATGATTCAATTCATGATTCATGATTCAATTCTTGATTCAATTCATGATTCATGATTCGATTAATGATTTATGATTCAGTTCATGATTCAATTCATGATTCATGATTCGATTCATGGTTCAATTCATGATTCATGATTCAATTCATGATTCATGATTCAAGATTCAATTCATGATTCAATTCATGATTCATGATTCAATTTATGATTCATGATTAATGATTCATGATTTATGATTCAATTCATGATTCATGATTCAATTCATGATTCAATTCATGATTCATGATTCATGATTCATGATTCATGATTTAATTCATGATTCATTATTCAATTCATGATTCATGATTCAGTTCATGATTCAATTCATGATTCATGATTCATGATTCATGATTCATGATTCAATTCATGATTCATTATTCAATTCATGATTCAATTCATGATTCATGATTCATGATTAATGATTCAATTCATGATTCATAAATCATAATTCATGCTTCAATTCATGATTCATGATTCAATTCATGATTCAATTCATGATTCATGATTTATGATTCAATTCATGATTCATAATTCATGATTTATGATTCAATTCATGATTCATGATTCATGATTCGATTCATGTTTCATGATTCAATTCATGATTCATCATTCATGATTCAATTCATAATTCATGATTCATGATTCAATTTATGATTGGTGATTCATGATTCAATTCATGATTCATGATTCATGATTCAATTCATGATTTGATTTATGATTCATGATTCAATTCATGATTCATGATTCATAATTCATGATTCAATTAATGATTCATGATTCAATTCATGATTCAATTCATGATTCGATTCCTGATTAAAATCATGATTCATGATTCAATTCATGATTCATGATTCAATTCATGATTCATGATTCAATTCATGATTCATGATTCATGATTCAATTCATGATTCAATTCATGATTCAATTCATGATTCAATTCATGATTCATGATTCGATTAATGATTTATGATTCAATTCATGATTCAATTCATGATTCATGATTCGATTCATGATTCCTGTATCATGATTCAATTCATGAGTCATGATTCATGATTCATGATTCAATTCATGATTCATGATTCATGATTCGAATCATGATGTATGATTCAATTCATGATTCAATTCATGATTCATGATTCAATTCATGATTCATGATTCATGATTCAATTCATGATTCATGATTCGATTCATGATTCTTGATTTAATTGATGATTCATGATTCATGATTCAATTCATGATTCAATTCATTAATCATGATTCATGATTCAATTCATGATTCAAGATTCAATTCATGATTCATGATTCAATTCATGATTCATAATTCATGATTCATGATTCATGATTCAATTCATGATTCATGATTCATGATTCAATTCACAATTCATGATTCGATTCATGATTCGATTCATGATTCATGATTCGATTAATGATTTATGATTCAATTCATGATTCAATTCTTGATTCATGATTCGATTCATGATTCATGATTCAATTCTTGATTCATAATTCATGATTCATGATTCAATTCATGATTCGATTCATAATTCATGATTCATGATTCAATTCATAATTCATAATTCATGATTCGATTCATGATTCATGATTCAATTCATGATTCATGATTCATGATTCGATTAATGATTCATGATTCAATTCATGATTCATGATTCATGATTCAATACATGATTCATGATTTAAGATTAAATTCATGATTCAATTCATGATTCATGATTCAATTCATGATTCAATTCATGATTCATGATTCGATTCATGATTCATGATTCAATTCATGATTCATAATTCAATTCATGATTCATGATTCATGATTTATGATTCATGATTCATGATTCAATTCATGATTCATGATTCAATTCATGATTCAATTCATGATTCAATTCATGATTCAATTCATGATTCAATTCATGATTCATGATTCATGATTCAATTCATGATTCATAAATCATAATTCATGATTCAATTCATGATTCATGATTTAATTCATGATTCGATTCATGATTCATGATTTAATTCATGATTCGATTCATGATTCAATTCATGATTTGATTCATGATTCATGATTCATGATTCAATTCATGATTCATAAATCATTATTCATGATTCAATTCATGATTCATGATTTAATTCATGATTCGATTCATGATTCAATTCATGATTTGATTCATGATTCATGATTCATGCTTCAATTCATGATTCATGATTCAATTCATGATTCAATTCATGTTTCATGATTCATGATTCATGATTTAATTCATGATTCATGATTCAATTCATGATTCGATTCCTGATTAAAATCATGATTCATGATTCAATTCATGATTCATGATTCAATTCATGATTCATGATTCATGATTCATGATTCATGATTCATGATTCAATTCATGATTCATGATTCATGATTCAATTCATGATTCAATTCATGATTCAATTCATGATTCATGATTCAATTCATGATTTGATTCATGATTCAATTCATGATTCATGATTCATGATTCATGATTCGATTCATGATTCAATTCATGTTTCATGATTCATGATTCATAATTCATGATTCAATTCATGATTCATGATTCAATTCATGATTCGATTCCTGATTAAAATCATGATTAATGATTCAATTCATGATTCATGATTCATGATTCAATTCATGATTCATGATTCATGATTCATGGTTCATGATTCAATTCTTGATTCATGATTCATGATACAATTCATGATTCAATTTATGATTCCATTCATTATTCATGATTCAATTCATGATTCAATTCATGATTCATGATTCAATTATTGATTTATGATTTAATTTATGATTCAATTCATGATTCATGATTCGATTCATGATTCCTGTATCATGATTCAATTCCTGATTCATGATTCATGATTCAATTCATGATCCATGATTCATGATTCGATTCATGATTCATGATTCAATTCATGATTCAATTCTTGAATCATGATTCATGATTCATGATTCAATTCATGATTCATGATTCATGATTCAATTTATGATTCGTGATTCATGATTCATGATTCAATTGATGATTCATGATTCAATTCATGATTAAATTCATGTTTCATGATTCATGATTCATGATTCAATTCATGATTCATGATTCAATTCATGATTCGATTCCTGATTAAAATCATGATTCATGATTCAATTCATGATTCATGATTCAATTCATGATTCATGATTCATGATTCATGATTCATGATTCATAATTCATGATTCAATTCATGATTCATGATTCAATTCATGATTCGATTCCTGATTAAAATAATGATTCATGATTCAATTCATGATTCATGATTCATGATTCAATTCATGATTCATGATTCAAATTCATGATTCAATTCATGATTCAATTCATTATTCATGATTCAATTCATGATTCAATTCATGATTCATGATTCAATTAATGATTTATGATTTAATTTATGATTCAATTCATGATTCATGATTCGATTCATGATTCCTGTATCATGATTCAATTCATGATTCATGATTCATGATTCATAATTCATGATTCAATTCATGATTTATGATTCAATTCATGATTCGATTCCTGATTAAAATAATGATTCATGATTCAATTCATGATTCATGATTCATGATTCAATTCATGATTCATGATTCAATTCATGATTCAATTCATGATTCAATTCATTATTCATGATTCAATTCATGATTCAATTCATGATTCATGATTCAATTAATGATTTATGATTTAATTTATGATTCAATTCATGATTCATGATTCCTGTATCATGATTCAATTCATGATTCATGATTCATGATTCAATTCATGATACATGATTCATGATTCGATTCATGATTCATGATTCAATTCATGATTCAATTCTTGAATCATGATTCATGATTCATGATTCAATTCATGATTCATGATTCAATTGATGATTCATGATTCATGATTCAATTCATGATTCAATTCTTGAATCATGATTCATGATTCATGATTCAATTCATGATTTATGATTCAATTCATGATTCATAATTAATGATTCATGATTCAATTCATGATTCATGATTCGATTAATGATTTATGATTCAATTCTTGATTCATGATTCGATTCATGATTCATGATTCAATTTATGATTCATAATTCATGATTCGATTCATGATTCATGATTCAATTCATGATTCATGTTTCATGATTCATGATTCATGATTCAATTCATGATTCATGATTCATGATTCGATTAATGATTCATGATTCAATTCATGATTCATGATTCATGATTCAATACATGATTCATGATTTAAGATTAAATTCATGATTCAATTCATGATTCATGATTCAATTCATGATTCAATTCATGATTCATGATTCGATTCATGATTCATGATTCAATTCATGATTCATGATTCAATTCATGATTCAATTCATGATTCATGATTCATGATTTATGATTCATGATTCATGATTCAATTCATGATTCATGATTCAATTCATGATTCAATTCATGATTTAATTCATGATTCAATTCATGATTCATGATTCAATTCATGATTCAATTCATGATTCATGATTCATGATTTATGATTCATGATTCATGATTCAATTCATGATTCATGATTCAATTGATGATTTAATTCATGATTCAATTGATGATTCAATTCATGATTCAATTCATGATTCAATTCATGATTCATGATTCATGATTCAATTCATGATTCATAAATCATAATTCATGATTCAATTCATGATTCATGATTTAATTCATGATTCGATTCATGATTCATGATTTAATTCATGATTCGATTCATGATTCAATTCATGATTTGATTCATGATTCATGATTCATGATTCAATTCATGATTCATAAATCATTATTCATGATTCAATTCATGATTCATGATTTAATTCATGATTTGATTCATGATTCAATTCATGATTTGATTCATGATTCATGATTCATGCTTCAATTCATGATTCATGATTCAATTCATGATTCAATTCATGTTTCATGATTCATGATTCATGATTCAATTCATGATTCATGATTCAATTCATGATTCGATTCCTGATTAAAATCATGATTCATGATTCAATTCATGATTCATGATTCAATTCATGATTCATGATTCATGATTCATGATTCAATTCATGATTCATGATTCATGATTCAATTCATGATTCAATTCATGATTCAATTCATGATTCATGATTCAATTCATGATTTGATTCATGATTCAATTCATGATTCATGATTCATGATTCATGATTCGATTCATGATTCAATTCATGTTTCACGATTCATGATTCATAATTCATGATTCAATTCATGATTCATGATTCAATTCATGATTCGATTCCTGATTAAAATCATGATTCATGATTCAATTCATGATTTGAATTCATGATTCAATTCATGATTCATGATTCATGATTCATGGTTCATGATTCAATTCATGATTCATGATTAATGATACAATTCTTGATTCAATTTTATGATTCCATTCATTATTCATGATTCAATTCATGATTCAATTCATGATTCATGATTCAATTAATGATTTATGATTTAATTTATGATTCAATTCATGATTCATGATTCGATTCATGATTCCTGTATCATGATTCAATTCATGATTCATGATTCAATTCATGATCCATGATTCATGATTCGATTCATGATTCAAGATTCAATTCATGATTCAATTCTTGAATCATGATTCATGATTCATGATTCAATTCATGATTCATGATTCAATTCATGATTCGATTCCTGATTAAAATCATGATTCATGATTCAATTCATGATTCATGATTCAATTCATGATTCATGATTCATGATTCATGATTCAATTCATGATTCATGATTCAATTCATGATTCAATTCATGATTCATGATTCAATTCATGATTTGATTCATGATTCATGATTCATGCTTCAATTCATGATTCATGATTCGATTCATGATTCAATTCATGTTTCATGATTCATGATTCATAATTCATGATTCAATTCATGATTCATGATTCAATTCATGATTCGATTCCTGATTAAAATCATGATTCATGATTCAATTCATGATTCATGATTCATGATTCAATTCATGATTCATGATTCAATTCATGATTCAATTCATGATTCAATTCATTATTCATGATTCAATTCATGATTCAATTCATGATTCATGATTCAATTAATGATTTATTATTTAATTTATGATTCAATTCATGATTCATGATTCCTGTATCATGATTCAATTCATGATTCATGATTCATGATTCAATTCATGATCCATGATTCATGATTCGATTCATGATTCATGATTCAATTCATGATTTAATTCTTGAATCATGATTCATGATTCATGATTCAATTCATGATTCATGATTCATGATTCAATTGATGATTCATGATTCATGATTCAATTCATGATTCAATTCTTGAATCATGATTCATGATTCATGATTCAATTCATGATTTATGATTCAATTCATGATTCATAATTCAATTCATGATTCATGATTCGATTAATGATTTATGATTCAATTCTTGATTCATGATTCGATTCATGATTCATTATTCAATTTATGATTCATAATTCATGATTCGATTCATGATTCATGATTCAATTCATGATTCATGTTTCATGATTCATGATTCATGATTCAATTCATGATTCATGATTCATGATTCGATTAATGATTCATGATTCAATTCATGATTCATGATTCATGATTCAATACATGATTCATGATTTAAGATTAAATTCATGATTCAATTCATGATTCATGATTCAATTCATGATTCAATTCATGATTCATGATTCAATTCATGATTCATGATTCATGATTTATGATTCATGATTCATGATTCAATTCATGATTTATGATTCAATTTATGATTCAATTCATGATTTAATTCATGATTTAATTCATGATTCAATTCATGATTCATGATTCAATTCATGATTCAATTCATGATTCATGATTCATGATTTATGATTCATGATTCATGATTCAATTCATGATTCATGATTTAATTCATGATTCAATTCATGATTCAATTCATGATTCAATTCATGATTCAATTCATGATTCATGATTCATGATTCAATTCATGATTCATAAATCATAATTCATGATTCAATTCATGATTCATGATTTAATTCATGATTTGATTCATGATTCATGATTTAATTCATGATTCGATTCATGATTCAATTCATGATTTGATTCATGATTCATGATTCATGATTCAATTCATGATTCATAAATCATTATTCATGATTCAATTCATGATTCATGATTTAATTCATGATTCGATTCATGATTCAATTCATGATTTGATTCATGATTCATGATTCATGCTTCAATTCATGATTCATGATTCAATTCATTATTCAATTCATGTTTCATGATTCATGATTCATGATTCAATTCATGATTCATGATTCAATTCATGATTCGATTCCTGATTAAAATCATGATTCATGATTCAATTCATGATTCATGATTCAATTCATGATTCATGATTCATGATTCATGATTCATGATTCAATTCATGATTCATGATTCATGATTCAATTCATGATTCAATTCATGATTCAATTCATGATTCATGATTCAATTCATGATTTGATTCATGATTCAATTCATGATTCATGATTCATGATTCATGATTCGATTCATGATTCAATTCATGTTTCACGATTCATGATTCATAATTCATGATTCAATTCATGATTCATGATTCAATTCATGATTCGATTCCTGATTAAAATCATGATTCATGATTCAATTCATGATTCATGATTCATGATTCAATTCATGATTCATGATTCATGATTCATGGTTCATGATTCAATTCATGATTCATGATTCAAGATACAATTCATGATTCAATTCATGATTCTATTCATTATTCATGATTCAATTCATGATTCATGATTCAATTAATGATTTATGATTTAATTTATGATTCAATTCATGATTCATGATTCGATTCATGATTCCTGTATCATGATTTAATTCATGATTCATGATTCATGATTCAATTCATGATCCATGATTCATGATTCGATTCATGATTCATGATTCATTTCATGATTCAATTCTTGAATCATGATTCATGATTCATGATTCAATTCATGATTCATGATTCATGATTCAATTTATGATTCGTGATTCATGATTCATGATTCATGATTCATGATTCAATTCATGATTCAATTCTTGAATCATGATTCATAATTCATGATTCAATTCATGATCTATGATTCAATTCATGATTCATAATTCATGATTCATGATTCAATTCATGATTCATGATTCGATTAATGATTTATGATTCAATTCATGATTCAATTCTTGATTCATGATTCGATTCATGATTCATGATTCATGATTCAATTTATGATTCATAATTCATGATTCGATTCATGATTCATGATTCAATTCATGATTCATGTTTCATGATTCATGTTTCATGATTCATGATTCAATTCATGATTCATGATTCATGATTCAATTCATGATTCATGATTCATGATTTGATTCATGATTCATGATTCAATTCATGATTCATGTTTCATGATTCATGTTTCATGATTCATGATTCAATTCATGATTCATGATTCATGATTCAATTCATGATTCATAATTCATGATTCTTGATTCAATTCTTGATTCATAATTCATGATTCATGATTCAATTCATGATTCATGATTCATGATTCATGATTCACGATTCATGATTCATGATTCAATTCATGATTCATGATTCATGATTCAAATCATGATTCAATTCATGATTCATGATTCACGATTATTGATTCAGTTCATGATTCATGATTCAATTCATGATTCATAATTCATGATTCATGATTTAATTCATGATTAATGATTCATGATTCGATTCATAATTCATGATTCATGATTCAATTCATAATTCATAATTCATGATTCGATTCATGATTCATGTTTCAATTCATGATTCATAAATCATAATTCGTGATTTAATTTATGATTCATGATTTAATTCATGATTCGATTCATGATTCAATTCATGATTTGATTCATGATTCATGATTCATGCTTCAATTCATGATTCATAATTCAATTCATGATTCAATTCATGTTTCATGATTCATGATTCATGATTCAATTCATGATTCATGATTCAATTCATGATTCGATTCCTGATTAAAATCATGATTCATGATTCGATTAATGATTTATGATTCAATTCTTGATTCATGATTCGATTCATGATTCATGATTCAATTCATGATTCATGATTTAAGATTAAATTCATGATTCAATTCATGATTCATGATTCAATTTATGATTCATGATTCATGATTCAATTCATGATTTGATTCATGATTCATGATTCAATTCATGATTCATGATTCATGATTCAATTCATGATTCATGATTCAATTCATGATTCAATTCATGATTCAATTCATGATTCATGATTCATGATTCAATTCATGATTCATGATTTAATTCATGATTCGATTCATGATTCATGATTCATGATTCAATTCATGATTCATGATTTAGTTCATGATTCGATTCATGATTCATGATTTAATTCATGATTCGATTCATGATTCAATTCATGATTTGATTCATGATTCATGATTCATGATTCAATTCATGATTCATAAATCATAATTCATGATTCAATTCATGATTCATGATTTAATTCATGATTCATGATTTAATTCATGATTCGATTCATGATTCAATTCATGATTTGATTCATGATTCATGATTCATGCTTCAATTCATGATTCATGATTCAATTCATGATTCAATTCATGTTTCATGATTCATGATTCATGATTCAATTCATGATTCATGATTCAATTCATGATTCGATTCCTGATTAAAATCATGATTCATGATTCATGATTCAATTCATGATTCATGATTCAATTCATGATTCATAATTCATGATTCAATTCATGATTCAATTCATGATTCAATTTATGATTCATGATTCAATTCATGATTTGATTCATGATTCATGATTCATGCTTCAATTCATGATTCATGATTCGATTCATGATTCAATTCATGTTTCATGATTCATGATTCATAATTCATGATTCAATTCATGATTCATGATTCAATTCATGATTCGATTCCTGATTAAAATCATGATTCATGATTCAATTCATGATTCATGATTCATGATTCATGGTTCATGATTCAATTCAAGATTCATGATTCATGATTCAATTCATGATTCAATTCATTATTCATGATTCAATTCATGATTCAATTCATGATTCATGATTCAATTAATGATTTATGATTTAATTTATGATTTAATTCATGATTCATGATTCGATTCACGATTCCTGTATCATGATTCAATTCATGATCCATGATTCATGATTCGATTCATGATTCATGATTCAATTCATAATTCAATTCTTGAATCATGATTCATGATTCATGATTCAATTGATGATTCATGATTCATGATTCAATTCATGATTCAATTCTTGAATCATGATTCATGATTCATGATTCAATTCATGATTTATGATTCAATTCATGATTCATAATTCATGATTCATGATTCAATTCATGATTCATGATTCGATTAATGATTTATGATTCAATTCATGATTCAATTCTTGATTCATGATTCGATTCATGATTCATGATTCATGATTCAATTCATGATTCATGTTTCATGATTCATGATTCAATTCATGATTCATGATTCATGATTCAATTCATGATTCATGATTCATGATTCGATTCATGATTCATGATTCAATTCATGATTCATGATTCATAATTCATGATTCAATTCATGATTCATGATTCAATTCATGATTCAATATTCATGATTCATGATTCAATTCATGATTCATGATTCGATTCATGATTCATGATTCAATTGATAATTCATGATTCATGATTCAATTCATGATTCAATTTATGATTCATGATTCATGATGCGATTCATGATTCATGATTCAATTCATGATTCATGATTCATGATTTGATTCATGATTCATGATTCAATTCATGATTCATGATTCGATTCATGATTCTTGATTCATGATTCATGATTCATGATTCATGATTCAATTCATGATTCATGATGCATGATTCATGATTCAATTCATAATTCATAATTCATGATTCATGATTCAATTTATAATTCAATTCATGATTCGATTAATGGTTTATGATTCAATTCATGATTCATGATTCGATTCATGATTCCTGTATCATGATTCAATTCATGATTCATGATTCGATTCATCATGCATGATTCAATTCATGATTCATGATTCATGATTCATGATTCAATTCTTGATTCATGATTCGATTCATCATGCATGATTCAATTCATGATTCATGATTCATGATTCAATTCATGATTCATGATTCAATTCATGATTCAATTCATGATTCATGATTCAATTCATGATTCATAATTCATGATTCATGATTCAATTCATGATTTATGATTCAATTCATGATTTATGATTCATGATTCAATTCATAATTCATAATTCATGATTTGATTCATGATTCATGATTCAATTCATGATTCATAATTCATGATTCATGATTCAATTCATAATTCATAATTCATGATTTGATTCATGATTCATGATTTAATTCATGATTCATAATTCATGATTCATGATTCAATTCATGATTCATAATTCATGATTCATAATTCATGATTCATGATTCGATTCATGATTCATGATTCATTTCATGATTCATGATTCATGATTCAATTCATGATTCATGATTCAATTCATGATTCATCATTCAAGATTCAATTCATGATTCATGATTCATGATTCAATTTATGATTCATGATTCATGATTCCTGAATCATGATTCAATTCATGATTCATGATTCAATTCATGATTCAATTTATGATTCATGATTCATGATTCCTGTATCATGATTCAATTCATGATTTATGATTCATGATTCAATTCATGATTCATGATTCAATTCACAATTCAATTCTTGAATCATGATTCATTAATCATGATTCAATTCATGATTCAATTCATGATTCATGATTCAATTCATGATTAATGATTCAATTCATGATTTATGATTCATGATTCAATTCATGATTCATGATTCATGATTCAATTCATAATTCATAATTCATGATTCGATTC
Source organism: Mixophyes fleayi (assembly GCF_038048845.1). Taxonomy (NCBI): domain Eukaryota; kingdom Metazoa; phylum Chordata; class Amphibia; order Anura; family Limnodynastidae; genus Mixophyes; species Mixophyes fleayi. The sequence continues at coordinate 22,161 of NW_027446673.1, read as the reverse complement.
ATGATTCATGATTCAATTCATGATTCATAATTCATGATTCATGATTCAATTCATGATTCATAATTCATGATTCATGATTCGATTCATGATTCATGATTCATTTCATGATTCATGATTCATGATTCAATTCATGATTCATGATTCATGATTCATGATTCAATTCATGATTCATGATTCAAGATTTAATACATGATTCATGATTCAATTCATGATTCAATTTATGATTCATGATTCATGATGCGATTCATGATTCATGATTCATGATTCAATTCATGATTCATGATTCATGATTTGATTCATGATTCGATTCATGATTCATGATTCATGATTCATAAATTCATGATTCATGATTCATGATTCAATTCATGATTCATGATTCATGATTCAATTCATAATTCATGATTCATGATTTATGATTCAATTCATGATTCATGATTCATGATTCGATTCATGATTCATGGTTTAATTCATGATTCATGATTTAAGATTCAATTCATGATTCAATTCATGATTCATGATTCAATTTATAATTCATGATTCAATTCATAATTCAATTCATGATTCATGATTCATGATTCATGATTCATGATTCAATTCATGATTCATTATTCAATTCATGATTCAATTCATGATTCATGATTCATGATTAATGATTCAATTCATGATTCATAAATCATAATTCATGATTTAATTCATGATTCATGATTTAATTCATGATTCGATTCATGATTCAATTCATGATTTGATTCATGATTCAATTCATGATTTGATTCATGATTCATGATTCATGCTTCAATTCATGATTCATGATTCAATTCATGATTCAATTCATGATTCATAATTCATGATTCTTGATTCAATTATTGATTCATAATTCATGATTCATGATTCAATTCATGATTCACGATTCATGATTCATGATTCAATTCATGATTCATGATTCGATTCATGATTCATGATTCAATTGATGATTCATGATTCATGATTCAATTCATGATTCAATTTATGATTCATGATTCATGATGCGATTCATGATTCATGATTCAATTCATGATTCATGATTCATGATTTGATTCATGATTCATGATTCAATTCATGATTCATGATTCGATTCATGATTCTTGATTCATGATTCATGATTCATGGTTCATGATTCAATTCATGATTCATGATGCATGATTCATGATTCAATTCATAATTCATAATTCATGATTCATGATTCAATTTATAATTCAATTCATGATTCGATTAATGGTTTATGATTCAATTCATGATTCATGATTCGATTCATGATTCCTGTATCATGATTCAATTCATGATTCATGATTCGATTCATCATGCATGATTCAATTCATGATTCATGATTCATGATTCAATTCTTGATTCATGATTCGATTCATCATGCATGATTCAATTCATGATTCATGATTCATGATTCAATTCATGATTCATGATTCAATTCATGATTCAATTCATGATTCATGATTCAATTCATGATTCATAATTCATGATTCATGATTCAATTCATGATTCATGATTCAATTCATGATTCAATTCATGATTCATGATTCAATTCATGATTCATAATTCATGATTCATGATTCAATTCATGATTTATGATTCAATTCATGATTTATGATTCATGATTCAATTCATAATTCATAATTCATGATTTGATTCATGATTCATGATTCAATTCATGATTCATAATTCATGATTCAATTCATAATTCATAATTCATGATTTGATTCATGACTCATGATTTAATTCATGATTCATATTCATGATTCATGATTCAATTCATGATTCATAATTCATGATTCATAATTCATGATTCATGATTCGATTCATGATTCATGATTCATTTCATGATTCATGATTCATGATTCAATTCATGATTCATGATTCAATTCATGATTCAACATTCAAGATTCAATTCATGATTCATGATTCATGATTCAATTCATGATTCAATTTATGATTCATGATTCATGATTCCTGTATCATGATTCAATTCATGATTCATGATTCAATTCATGATTCAATTTATGATTCATGATTCATGATTCCTGTATCATGATTCAATTCATGATTCATGATTCATGATTCAATTCATGATTCATGATTCAATTCACAATTCAATTCTTGAATCATGATTCATTAATCATGATTCAATTCATGATTCAATTCATGATTCATGATTCAATTCATGATTAATGATTCAATTCATGATTCATGATTCATGATTCAATTCATGATTCATGATTCATGATTCAATTCATAATTCATAATTCATGATTCGATTCATGATTCATGATTCAATTCATGATTCATAATTCATGATTCATGATTCAATTCATGATTCATAATTCATGATTCATGATTCGATTCATGATTCATGATTCATTTCATGATTCATGATTCATGATTCAATTCATGATTCATGATTCATGATTCATGATTCAATTCATGATTCATGATTCAATATTTAATACATGATTCATGATTCAATTCATGATTCAATTTATGATTCATGATTCATGATGCGATTCATGATTCATGATTCATGATTCAATTCATGATTCATGATTCATGATTTGATTCATGATTCGATTCATGATTCATGATTCATGATTTATGATTCAATTCATGATTCATGATTCATGATTCGATTCATGATTCATGATTCATTTCATGATTCATGATTCATGATTCAATTCATGATTCATGATTCATGATTCATGATTCAATTCATGATTCATGATTCAATATTTAATACATGATTCATGATTCAATTCATGATTCAATTTATGATTCATGATTCATGATGCGATTCATGATTCATGATTCATGATTCAATTCATGATTCATGATTCATGATTTGATTCATGATTCAATTCTTAATTCATGATTCATGATTTATGATTCAATTCATGATTCATGATTCATGATTCGATTCATGATTCATGGTTTAATTCATGATTCATGATTCAAGATTCAATTCATGATTCAATTCATGATTCATGATTCAATTTATAATTCATGATTCAATTCATAATTCAATTCATGATTCATGATTCATGATTCATGATTCATGATTCATGATTCAATTCATGATTCATTATTCAATTCATGATTCAATTCATGATTCATGATTCATGATTAATGATTCAATTCATGATTCATAAATCATAATTCATGATTTAATTCATGATTCATGATTTAATTCATGATTCGATTCATGATTCAATTCATGATTTGATTCATGATTCAATTCATGATTTGATTCATGATTCATGATTCATGCTTCAATTCATGATTCATGATTCAATTCATGATTCAGTTCATGATTAATGATTTATGATTCAATTCATGATTCATAATTCATGATTTATGATTCAATTCATGATTCATGATTCATGATTCGATTCATGTTTCATGATTCAATTCATAATTCATGATTCATGATTCAATTCATGATTCATGATTCAATTTATGATTCGTGATTCATGATTCAATTCATGATTCATGATTCATGATTCAATTCATGATTCAATTTATGATTCATGATTCATGATTCAATTCATGATTCATGATTCAATTAATGATTCAATTCATGATTCATGATTCAATTCATGATTCGATTCCTGATTAAAATCATGATTCATGATTCAATTCATGATTCATGATTTATGATTCAATTCATGATTCATGATTCATGATTCAATTCATGATTCATGATTCAATTCAATTCATGATTCATGATTCAATTCTTGATTCAATTCATGATTCATGATTCGATTAATGATTTATGATTCAATTCATGATTCAATTCATGATTCATGATTCAATTCTTGATTCAATTCATGATTCATGATTCGATTAATGATTTATGATTCAATTCATGATTCAATTCATGATTCATGATTCAAGATTCAATTCATGATTCAATTCATGATTCATGATTCAATTTATGATTCATGATTAATGATTCATGATTTATGATTCAATTCATGATTCATGATTCAATTCATGATTCAATTCATGATTCATGATTCAAGATTTAATACATGATTCATGATTCAATTCATGATTCAATTTATGATTCATGATTCATGATGCGATTCATGATTCATGATTCATGATTCAATTCATGATTCATGATTCATGATTTGATTCATGATTCGATTCATGATTCATGATTCATGATTCATAAATTCATGATTCATGATTCATGATTCAATTCATGATTCATGATTCATGATTCAATTCATAATTCATGATTCATGATTTATGATTCAATTCATGATTCATGATTCATGATTCGATTCATGATTCATGGTTTAATTCATGATTCATGATTCAAGATTCAATTCATGATTCAATTCATGATTCATGATTCAATTTATAATTCAAGATTCAATTCATAATTCAATTCATGATTCATGATTCATGATTCATGATTCATGATTCATGATTCATTATTCAATTCATGATTCAATTCATGATTCATGATTCAAGATTCAATTCATGATTCAATTCATGATTCATGATTCAATTTATGATTCATGATTAATGATTCATGATTTATGATTCAATTCATGATTCATGATTCAATTCATGATTCAATTCATGATTCATGATTCAAGATTTAATACATGATTCATGATTCAATTCATGATTCAATTTATGATTCATGATTCATGATGCGATTCATGATTCATGATTCATGATTCAATTCATGATTCATGATTCATGATTTGATTCATGATTCGATTCATGATTCATGATTCATGATTCATAAATTCATGATTCATGATTCATGATTCAATTCATGATTCATGATTCATGATTCAATTCATAATTCATGATTCATGATTTATGATTCAATTCATGATTCATGATTCATGATTCGATTCATGATTCATGGTTTAATTCATGATTCATGATTCAAGATTCAATTCATGATTCAATTCATGATTCATGATTCAATTTATAATTCAAGATTCAATTCATAATTCAATTCATGATTCATGATTCATGATTCATGATTCATGATTCAATTCATGATTCATTATTCAATTCATGATTCACTTCATGATTCATGATTCATGATTAATGATTCAATTCATGATTCATAAATCATAATTCATGATTTAATTCATGATTCATGATTTAATTCATGATTCGATTCATGATTCAATTCATGATTTGATTCATGATTCAATTCATGATTTGATTCATGATTCATGATTCATGCTTCAATTCATGATTCATGATTCAATTCATGATTCAATTCATGATTCATGATTTATGATTCAATTCATGATTCATAATTCATGATTTATGATTCAATTCATGATTCATGATTCATGATTCGATTCATGTTTCATGATTCAATTCATAATTCATGATTCAATTCATGATTCATGAATCAATTCATAATTCATGATTCATGATTCAATTTATGATTCGTGATTCATGATTCAATTCATGATTCATGATTCATGATTCAATTCATGATTCAATTTATGATTCATGATTCATGATTCAATTCATGATTCATGATTCATGATTCATGATTCAATTAATGATTCATGATTCAATTCATGATTCATGATTCAATTCATGATTCGATTCCTGATTAAAATCATGATTCATGATTCAATTCATGATTCATGATTCATGATTCAATTCATGATTTATGATTCATGATTCAATTCATGATTCATGATTCATGATTCAATTCATGATTCAATTCATGATTCATGATTCAATTCTTGATTCAATTCATGATTCATGATTCAATTAATGATTTATGATTCAATTCATGATTCAATTCATGATTCATGATTCAATTCTTGATTCAATTCATGATTCATGATTCGATTAATGATTTATGATTCAATTCATGATTCAATTCATGATTCATGATTCGATTCATGATTCATGGTTCAATTCATGATTCATGATTCATGATTCAATTCATGATTCATGATTCAAGATTCAATTCATGATTCAATTCATGATTCATGATTCAATTTATGATTCATGATTAATGATTCATGATTTATGATTCAATTCATGATTCATGATTCAATTCATGATTCAATTCATGATTCATGATTCATGATTCATGATTTAATTCATGATTCATTATTCAATTCATGATTCATGATTCAGTTCATGATTCAATTCATGATTCATTATTCAATTCATGATTCATGATTCATGATTAATGATTCAATTCATGATTCATAAATCATAATTCATGCTTCAATTCATGATTCATGATTCAATTCATGATTCAATTCATGATTCATGATTTATGATTCAATTCATGATTCATAATTCATGATTTATGATTCAATTCATGATTCATGATTCATGATTCGATTCATGTTTCATGATTCAATTCATGATTCATGATTCATGATTCAATTCATAATTCATGATTCATGATTCAATTTATGATTGGTGATTCATGATTCAATTCATGATTCATGATTCATGATTCAATTCATGATTTGATTTATGATTCATGATTCAATTCATGATTCATGATTCATAATTCATGATTCATAATTCATGATTCATAATTCATGATTCAATTAATGATTCATGATTCAATTCATGATTCAATTCATGATTCGATTCCTGATTAAAATCATGATTCATGATTCAATTCATGATTCATGATTCAATTCATGATTCATGATTCAATTCATGATTCATGATTCATGATTCAATTCATGATTCAATTCATGATTCAATTCATGATTCAATTCATGATTCAATTCATGATTCATGATTCGATTAATGATTTATGATTCAATTCATGATTCAATTCATGATTCATGATTCGATTCATGATTTCTGTATCATGATTCAATTCATGAGTCATGATTCATGATTCAATTCATGATTCATGATTCGAATCATGATGTATGATTCAATTCATGATTCAATTCATGATTCATGATTCAATTCATGATTCATGATTCATGATTCAATTCATGATTCATGATTCGATTCATGATTCTTGATTCATGATTCATGATTCATGATTCATGATTCAATTTATGATTCATGATTCATGATTCAATTTATGATTCGTGATTCATGATTCATGATTTAATTGATGATTCATGAATCATGATTCAATTCATGATTCAATTCATGAATCATGATTCATGATTCAATTCATGATTCAAGATTCAATTCATGATTCATGATTCAATTCATGATTCATAATTCATGATTCATGATTCATGATTCAATTCATGATTCATGATTCATGATTCAATTCACAATTCATGATTCGATTCATGATTCATGATTCATGATTCAATACATGATTCATGATTTAAGATTAAATTCATGATTCAATTCATGATTCATGATTCAATTCATGATTCAATTCATGATTCATGATTCGATTCATGATTCATGATTCAATTCATGATTCATGATTCAATTCATGATTCATGATTCATGATTTATGATTCATGATTCATGATTCAATTCATGATTCATGATTCAATTCATGATTCAATTCATGATTCAATTCATGATTCATGATTCATGATTCAATTCATGATTCATAAATCATAATTCATGATTCAATTCATGATTCATGATTTAATTCATGATTCGATTCATGATTCATGATTTAATTCATGATTCGATTCATGATTCAATTCATGATTTGATTCATGATTCATGATTCATGATTCAATTCATGATTCATAAATCATTATTCATGATTCAATTCATGATTCATGATTTAATTCATGATTCGATTCATGATTCAATTCATGATTTGATTCATGATTCATGATTCATGCTTCAATTCATGATTCATGATTCAATTCATGATTCAATTTATGTTTCATGATTCATGATTCATGATTTAATTCATGATTCATGATTCAATTCATGATTCGATTCCTGATTAAAATCATGATTCATGATTCAATTTATGATTCATGATTCAATTCATGATTCATGATTCATGATTCATGATTCATGATTCAATTCATGATTCATGATTCATGATTCAATTCATGATTCAATTCATGATTCAATTCATGATTCATGATTCAATTCATGATTTGATTCATGATTCAATTCATGATTCATGATTCATGATTCATGATTCGATTCATGATTCAATTCATGTTTCATGATTCATGATTCATAATTCATGATTCAATTCATGATTCATGATTCAATTCATGATTCGATTCCTGATTAAAATCATGATTAATGATTCAATTCATGATTCATGATTCATGATTCAATTCATGATTCATGATTCATGATTCATGGTTCATGATTCAATTCATGATTCATGATTCATGATACAATTTATGAATCCATTCATTATTCATGATTCAATTCATGATTCAATTCATGATTCATGATTCAATTAATGATTTATGATTTAATTTATGATTCAATTCATGATTCATGATTCGATTCATGATTCCTGTATCATGATTCAATTCATGATTCATGATTCATGATTCAATTCATGATCCATGATTCATGATTCGATTCATGATTCATGATTCAATTCATGATTCAATTCTTGAATCATGATTCATGATTCATGATTCAATTCATGATTCATGATTCATGATTCAATTTATGATTCATGATTCATGATTCAATTGATGATTCATGATTCATGATTCAATTCTTGAATCATGATTCATGATTCATGATTCAATTCATGATTTATGATTCAATTCATGATTCATAATTCATGATTCATGAATAAATTCATGATTCATGATTCGATTAATGATTTATGATTCAATTCATGATTCAATTCTTGATTCATGATTCGATTCATGATTCATGATTCATGATTCAATTTATGATTCATAATTCATGATTCGATTCATGATTCATGATTCAATTCATGATTCATGTTTCATGATTCATGATTCAATTCATGATTCATGATTCATGATTCAATTCATGATTCATGATTCGATTCATGATTCATGATTCAATTCATGATTCATGTTTCATGATTCATGATTCAATTCATGATTCATGATTCAATTCATGATTCATAATTCATGATTCTTGATTCAATTCTTGATTCATAATTCATGATTCATGATTCAATTCATGATTCATGATTCATGATTCATGATTCACGATTCATGATTCATGATTCAATTCATGATTCATGATTCGATTCATGATTCATGATTCATGATTCAATTCATGATTCAATTCATGATTCAAGATTCATGATTCAATTTATGATTCATGATTGATGATTCAATTCAGGATTCATGATTCATGATTCAAATCATGATTCAATTCATGATTCATGATTCACGATTAATGATTCAGTTCATGATTCATGATTCAAATCATGATTCATGATTCAATTCATGATTCATAATTCATGATTCATGATTCAATTCATGATTAATGATTCATGATTCAATTCATAATTCATGATTCATGATTCAATTCATAATTCATAATTCATGATTCCATTCATGATTCATGTTTCAATTCATGATTCATAAATCATAATTCATGATTCAATTTATGATTCATGATTTAATTCATGATTCGATTCATGATTCAATTCATGATTTGATTCATGTTTCATGATTCATGCTTCAATTCATGATTCATGATTCAATTCATGATTAAATTCATGTTTCATGATTCATGATTCATGATTCAATTCATGATTCATGATTCAATTCATGATTCGATTCCTGATTAAAATCATGATTCATGATTCAATTCATGATTCATAATTCAATTCATGATTCAATTCATGATTCATGATTCAATTCATGATTTGATTCATGATTCATGATTCATGCTTCAATTCATGATTCATGATTCGATTCATGATTCAATTCATGTTTCATGATTCATGATTCATAATTCATGATTCAATTCATGATTCATGATTCAATTCATGATTCGATTCCTGATTAAAATCATGATTCATGATTCAATTCATGATTCATGATTCATGATTCAATTCATGATTCATGATTCAATTCATGATTCAATTCATGATTCAATTCATTATTCATGATTCAATTCATGATTCAATTCATGATTCATGATTCAATTAATGATTTATGATTTAATTTATGATTCAATTCATGATTCATGATTCGATTCATGATTCCTGTATCATGATTCAATTCATGATTCATGATTCATGATTCAATTCATGATCCATGATTCATGATTCGATTCATGATTCATGATTCAATTCATGATTCAATTCTTGAATCATGATTCATGATTCATGATTCAATTCATGATTCATGATTCAATTGATGATTCATGATTCATGATTCAATTCATGATTCAATTCTTGAATCATGATTCATGATTCATGATTCAATTCATGATTTATGATTCAATTCATGATTCATAATTAATGATTCATGATTCAATTCATGATTCATGATTCGATTCATGATTTATGATTCAATTCTTGATTCATGATTCGATTCATGATTCATGATTCAATTTATGATTCATAATTCATGATTCGATTCATGATTCATGATTCAATTCATGATTCATGTTTCATGATTCATGATTCATGATTCAATTCATGATTCATGATTCATGATTCGATTAATGATTCATGATTCAATTCATGATTCATGATTCATGATTCAATACATGATTCATGATTTAAGATTAAATTCATGATTCAATTCATGATTCATGATTCAATTCATGATTCAATTCATGATTCATGATTCGATTCATGATTCATGATTCAATTCATGATTCATGATTCAATTCAAGATTCAATTCATGATTCATGATTCATGATTTATGATTCATGATTCATGATTCAATTCATGATTCATGATTCAATTCATGATTCAATTCATGATATAATTCATGATTCAATTCATGATTCATGATTCAATTCATGATTCAATTCATGATTTATGATTCATGATTTATGATTCATGATTCATGATTCAATTCATGATTCATGATTCAATTGATGATTTAATTCATGATTCAATTGATGATTCAATTCATGATTCAATTCATGATTCAATTCATGATTCATAAATCATAATTCATGATTCAATTCATGATTCATGATTTAATTCATGATTCGATTCATGATTCATGATTTAATTCATGATTCGATTCATGATTCAATTCATAATTTGATTCATGATTCATGATTCATGATTCAATTCATGATTCATAAATCATTATTCATGATTCAATTCATGATTCATGATTTAATTCATGATTTGATTCATGATTCAATTCATGATTTGATTCATGATTCATGCTTCAATTCATGATTCATGATTCAATTCATGTTTCATGATTCATGATTCATGATTCAATTCATGATTCAATTCATGATTCGATTCCTGATTAAAATCATGATTCATGATTCAATTCATGATTCATGATTCAATTCATGATTCATGATTCATGATTCATGATTCATGATTCAATTCATGATTCATGATTCATGATTCAATTCATGATTCAATTCATGATTCAATTCATGATTCATGATTCAATTCATGATTTGATTCATGATTCAATTCATGATTTATGATTCATGATTCATGATTCGATTCATGATTCAATTCATGTTTCACGATTCATGATTCATAATTCATGATTCAATTCATGATTCATGATTCAATTCATGATTCGATTCCTGATTAAAATCATGATTCATGATTCAATTCATGATTCATGATTCATGATTCAATTCATGATTCATGATTCATGATTCATGGTTCATGATTCAATTCATGATTCATGATTAATGATACAATTCTTGATTCAATTTTATGATTCCATTCATTATTCATGATTCAATTCATGATTCAATTCATGATTCATGATTCAATTAATGATTTATGATTTAATTTATGATTCAATTCATGATTCAAGATTCGATTCATGATTCCTGTATCATGATTCAATTCATGATTCATGATTCATGATTCAATTCATGATCCATGATTCATGATTCGATTCATGATTCATGATTCAATTCATGATTCATGATTCAATTCATGATTCGATTCCTGATTAAAATCATGATTCATGATTCAATTCATGATTCATGATTCATGATTCATGATTCAATTCATGATTCATGATTCAATTCATGATTCATGATTCAATTCATGATTTGATTCATGATTCATGATTCAATTCATGATTCAATTCATGATTCATGATTCAATTCATGATTTGATTCATGATTCAATTCATGATTCATGATTCATGATTCATGATTCGATTCATGATTCAATTCATGTTTCATGATTCATGATTCATAATTCATGATTCAATTCATGATTCATGATTCAATTCATGATTCGATTCCTGATTAAAATCATGATTCATGATTCAATTCATGATTCATGATTCATGATTCAATTCATGATTCATGATTCATGATTCAATTCATGATTCAATTCATGATTCAATTCATTATTCATGATTCAATTCATGATTCAATTCATGATTCATGATTCAATTAATGATTTATGATTTAATTTATGATTCAATTCATGATTCATGATTCGATTCATGATTCCTGTATCATGATTCAATTCATGATTCATGATTCATGATTCAATTCATGATCCATGATTCATGATTCGATTCATGATTCATGATTCAATTCATGATTCAATTCTTGAATCATGATTCATGATTCAATTCATGATTCATGATTCATGATTCAATTGATGATTCATGATTCATGATTGAATTCATGATTCAATTCTTGAATCATGATTCATGATTCATGATTCAATTCATGATTTATGATTCAATTCATGATTCATAATTAATGATTCATGATTCAATTCATGATTCATGATTCGATTAATGATTTATTATTCAATTCTTGATTCATGATTCGATTCATGATTCATGATTCAATTTAAGATTCATAATTCATGATTCGATTCATGATTCATGATTCAATTCATGATTCATGTTTCATGATTCATGATTCAATTCATGATTCATGATTCATGATTCAATTCATGATTCATGATTCAATTCATGATTCATGATTCAATTCATGATTCAATTCATGATTCATAATTCATGATTCTTGATTCAATTCTTGATTCATAATTCATGATTCATAATTCAATTCATGATTCATGATTCATGATCCATGATTCACGATTCATGATTCATGATTCAATTCATGATTCATGATTCGATTCATGATTCATGATTCAATTGATGATTCATGATTCATGATTCAAATCATGATTCAATTCATGATTCAAGATTCATGATTCAATTTATGATTCACGATTCATGATTCAATTCATGATTCATGATTCAATTCATGATTCATAATTCATGATTCATGATTCAATTCATGATTAATGATTCGATTCAAGAATCGTGATTCATGATTTGATTCATGATTCATGATTCATGATTCAATTCATGATTAATGATTCGATTCAAGAATCGTGATTCATGATTTGATTCATGATTCATGATTCATGATTAAATTCTTGATTCATAATTCATGATTCATGATTCATTTCATGATTCATGATTCATGATTCGATTCATGATTAATGATTCGATTCAAGAATCATGATTCTTGATTTGATTCATGATTCATGATTCATGATTCATGATTCATTATTCAATTCTTGATTCATAATTCATGATTCATGATTCATTTCATGATTCATGATTCATGATTCGATTCATAATTCATGATTCATGATTCAATTCATAATTCATAATTCATGATTCGATTCATGATTCATGATTCAATTCATGATTCATGATTCATGATTCATGATTCACGATTCATGATTCATGATTCAATTCATGATTCATGATTCGATTCATGATTCATGATTCATGATTCATGATTCAATTCATGATTCAATTCATGATTCAAGATTCATGATTCATTTTATGATTCATGATTCATGATTCAATTCAGGATTCATCATTCATGATTCAAATCATGATTCAATTCATGATTCATGATTCACGATTAATGATTCAGTTCATGATTCATGATTCAAATCATGATTCATGATTCAATTCATGATTCATAATTCATGATTCATGATTCATTTCATGATTAATGATTCATGATTCGATTCATAATTCATGATTCATGATTCAATTCATGATTCATGTTTCAATTCATGAATCATAAATCATAATTTGTGATTCAATTCATGATTCATGATTTAATTCATGATTCGATTCATGATTCAATTCATGATTTGATTCATGATTCATGATTCATGCTTCAATTCATGATTCATGATTCAATTCATGATTCAATTCATGTTTTATGATTCATGATTCATGATTCAATTCATGATTCATGATTCAATTCATGATTCGATTCCTGATTAAAATTATGATTCATGATTCAATTCATGATTCATGATTCAATTCATGATTCATGATTCATGATTCATGATTCAATTCATGATTCATGATTCAATTCATGATTCAATTCATGATTCATGATTCAATTCATGATTTGATTCATGATTCATGATTCATGCTTCAATTCATGATTCATGATTCGATTCATGATTCAATTCATGTTTCATGATTCATGATTCATAATTCATGATTCAATTCATGATTCATGATTCAATTCATGATTCGATTCCTGATTAAAATCATGATTCATGATTCAATTCATGATTCATGATTCATGATTCAATTCATGATTCATGATTCAATTCATGATTCAATTCATTATTCATGATTCAATTCATGATTCAATTCATGATTCATGATTCAATTAATGATTTATGATTTAATTTATGATTCAATTCATGATTCATGATTCGATTCATGATTCCTGTATCATGATTCAATTCATGATTCAATTCATGATCCATGATTCAATTCATGATTCATGATTCATGATTCAATTGATGATTCATGATTCATGATTCAATTCATGATTCAATTCTTGAATCATGATTCATGATTCATGATTCAATTCATGATTTATGATTCAATTCATGATTCATAATTAATGATTCATGATTCAATTCATGATTCATGATTCGATTAATGATTTATGATTCAATTCTTGATTCATGATTCGATTCATGATTCATGATTCAATTTATGATTCATAATTCATGATTTGATTCATGATTCATGATTCAATTCATGATTCATGTTTCATGATTCATGATTCAATTCATGATTCATGATTCATGATTCAATTCATGATTCATGATTCGATTCATGATTCATGATTCAATTCATGATTCATGTTTCATGATTCATGATTCAATTCATGATTCATGATTCATGATTCAATTCATGATTCATGATTCAATTCATGATTCATAATTCATAATTCTTGATTCAATTCTTCATTCATAATTCATGATTCATGATTCAATTCATGATTCATGATTCGATTCATGATTCATGATTCAATTCATGATTCATGATTCATGATTCAAATCATGATTCAATTCATGATTCAAGATTCATGATTCAATTTATGATTCATGATTCATGATTCAATTCATGATTCATGATTCAAATCATGATTCAATTCATGATTCATGATTCACGATTCATGATTCAAATCATGATTCATGATTCAATTCATGATTCATAATTCATGATTCATGATTCAATTCATGATTAATGATTCGATTCAAGAATCGTGATTCATGATTTGATTCATGATTCATAATTCATGATTCAATTCTTGATTCATAATTCATGATTCATGATTCATTTCATGATTCATGATTCATGATTTGATTCATAATTCATGATTCATGATTCAATTCATAATTCATAATTCATGATTCGATTCATGATTCATGATTCAATTCATAATTCATGATTCATGATTCGATTCATGATTCAAGATTCAATTCATGATTCATGATTCAATTCATGATTCATGATTCATGATTCATGATTCAATTCATGATTCATGATTCAATTCATGATTCAATTCATGATTCATGATTCAATTCATGATTTGATTCATGATTCATGATTCATGCTTCAATTCATGATTCATGATTCGATTCATGATTCAATTCATGTTTCATGATTCATGATTCATAATTCATGATTCAATTCATGATTCATGATTCAATTCATGATTTATGATTCAATTCATGATTCATAATTAATGATTCATGATTCAATTCATGATTCATGATTCGATTAATGATTTATGATTCAATTCTTGATTCATGATTCGATTCATGATTCATGATTCAATTTATGATTCATAATTCATGATTCGATTCATGATTCATGATTCAATTCATGATTCATGTTTCATGATTCATGATTCAATTCATGATTCATGATTCATGATTCAATTCATGATTCATGATTCGATTCATGATTCATGATTCAATTCATGATTCATGTTTCATGATTCATGGTTCAATTCATGATTCATGATTCAATTCATGATTCAATTCATGATTCATAATTCATGATTCTTGATTCAATTCTTCATTCATAATTCATGATTCATGATTCAATTCATGATTCATGATTCGATTCATGATTCATGATTCAATTCATGATTCATGATTCAAATCATGATTCAATTCATGATTCAAGATTCATGATTCAATTTATGATTCATGATTCATGATTCAATTCATGATTCATGATTCAAATCATGATTCAATTCATGATTCATGATTCACGATTCATGATTCAAATCATGATTCATGATTCAATTCATGATTCATAATTCATGATTCATGATTCAATTCATGATTAATGATTCGATTCAAGAATCGTGATTCATGATTTGATTCATGATTCATGATTCATGATTCAATTCTTGATTCATAATTCATGATTCATGATTCATTTCATGATTCATGATTCATGATTTGATTCATAATTCATGATTCATGATTCAATTCATAATTCATAATTCATGATTCGATTCATGATTCATGATTCAATTCATGATTCATGATTCGATTCATGATTCATGATTCAATTCATGATTCATGATTCAAGATTAAATTCATGATTTAATTCATGATTCATGATTCAATTTATGATTCATGATTAATGATTCATGATTCATGATTCAATTCATGATTCATGATTCAATTCATGATTCATGATTCAAGATTAAATTCATGATTTAATTCATGATTCATGATTCAATTTATGATTCATGATTAATGATTCATGATTCATGATTCAATTCATGATTCATGATTCAATTCATGATTCAATTCATGATTCAATTCATGATTCATGATTCATGATACATGATTCATGATTAATGATTCAATTCATAAATCATGATTCAATTCATGATTCAATTCATGATTCATAAATCATAATTCATGATTCAATTCATGTTTCATGATTCATGATTCATGATTCAATTCATGATTCATGATTCAATTCATTATTCGATTCCTGATTAAAATCATGATTCATGATTCAATTCATGATTCATGATTCAATTCATGATTCATGATTCATAATTCATGATTCAATTCATGATTCATGATTCAATTCATGATTCAATTCATGATTCATGATTCAATTCATGATTTGATTCATGATTCATGATTCATGCTTCAATTCATGATTCATGATTCGATTCATGATTAAATTCATGTTTCATGATTCATGATTCATAATTCATGATTCAATTCATGATTCATGATTCAATTCATGATTCGATTCCTGATTAAAATCATGATTCATGATTCAATTCATGATTCATGATTCATGATTCAATTCATGATTCAATTCATGATTCAATTCATTATTCATGATTCAATTCATGATTCAATTCATGATTCATGATTCAATTAATGATTTATGATTTAATTTATGATTCAATTCATGATTCATGATTCGATTCATGATTCCTGTATCATGATTCAATTCATGATTCATGATTCATGATTCAATTCATGATCCATGATTCATGATTCGATTCATGATTCATGATTCAATTCATGATTCAATTCTTGAATCATGATTCATGATTCATGATTCAATTCATGATTCATGATTCATGATTCAATTGATGATTCATGATTCATGATTCAATTCATGATTCAATTCTTGAATCATGATTCATGATTCATGATTCAATTCATGATTTATGATTCAATTCATGATTCATGATTAATGATTCATGATTCAATTCATGATTCATGATTCGATTAATGATTTATGATTCAATTCTTGATTCATGATTCGATTCATGATTCATGATTCAATTTATGATTCATAATTCATGATTCGATTCATGATTCATGATTCAATTCATGATTCATGTTTCATGATTCATTGTTCAATTCATGATTCATGATTCAATTCATGATTCATGATTCGATTCATGATTCATGATTCAATTCATGATTCATGTTTCATGATTCATGGTTCAATTCATGATTCATGATTCATGATTCAATTCATGATTCAATTCATGATTCATGATTCATGATTCAATTCATGATTCATGATTCAATTCATGATTTGATTCATGATTCAATTCATGATTCATGATTCATGATTCATGATTCGATTCATGATTCAATTCATGTTTCACGATTCATGATTCATAATTCATGATTCAATTCATGATTCATGATTCAATTCATGATTCGATTCCTGATTAAAATCATGATTCATGATTCAATTCATGATTCATGATTCATGATTCAATTCATGATTCATGATTCATGGTTCATGATTCAATTCATGATTCATGATTCAAGATACAATTCATGATTCAATTCATGATTCCATTCATTATTCATGATTCAATTCATGATTCAATTCATGATTCATGATTCAATTAATGATTTATGATTTAATTTATGATTCAATTCATGATTCATGATTCGATTCATGATTCCTGTATCATGATTCAATTCATGATTCATGATTCATGATTCAATTCATGATCCATGATTCATGATTCGATTCATGATTCATGATTCAATTCATGATTCAATTCTTGAATCATGATTCATGCTTCATGATTCAATTCATGATTCATGATTCAATTTATGATTCGTGATTCATGATTCATGATTCAATTGATGATTCATGATTCATGATTCAATTCATGATTCAATTCTTGAATCATGATTCATAATTCATGATTCAATTCATGATTTATGATTCAATTCATGATTCATAATTCATGATTCATGATTCAATTCATGATTCATGATTCAATTAATGATTTATGATTCAATTCATGATTCAATTCTTGATTCATGATTCGATTCATGATTCATGATTCAATTTATGATTCATAATTCATGATTCGATTCATGATTCATGATTCAATTCATGATTCATGTTTCATGATTCACGTTTCATGATTCATGATTCAATTCATGATTCATGATTCATGATTCAATTCATGATTCATGATTCATGATTTGATTCATGATTCATGATTCAATTCATGATTCATGTTTCATGATTCATGATTCAATTCATGATTCATGATTCATGGTTCATGATTCAATTCATGATTCATGATTCAAGATACAATTCATGATTCATGATTCGATTCATGATTAAATTCATGTTTCATGATTCATGATTCATAATTCATGATTCAATTCATGATTCATGATTCAATTCATGATTCGATTCCTGATTAAAATCATGATTCATGATTCAATTCATGATTCATGATTCATGATTCAATTCATGATTCAATTCATGATTCAATTCATTATTCATGATTCAATTCATGATTCAATTCATGATTCATGATTCAATTAATGATTTATGATTTAATTTATGATTCAATTCATGATTCATGATTCGATTCATGATTCCTGTATCATGATTCAATTCATGATTCATGATTCATGATTCAATTCATGATCCATGATTCATGATTCGATTCATGATTCATGATTCAATTCATGATTCAATTCTTGAATCATGATTCATGATTCATGATTCAATTCATGATTCATGATTCATGATTCAATTGATGATTCATGATTCATGATTCAATTAATGATTCAATTCTTGAATCATGATTCATGATTCATGATTCAATTCATGATTTATGATTCAATTCATGATTCATGATTAATGATTCATGATTCAATTCATGATTCATGATTCGATTAATGATTTATGATTCAATTCTTGATTCATGATTCGATTCATGATTCATGATTCAATTTATGATTCATAATTCATGATTCGATTCATGATTCATGATTCACGATTCATGATTCACGATTCATGATTCACGATTCAATTCATGATTCATGATTCGATTCATGATTCATGATTCATGATTCATGATTCAATTCATGATTCAATTCATGATTCAAGATTCATGATTCATTTTATGATTCATGATTCATGATTCAATTCAGGATTCATCATTCATGATTCAAATCATGATTCAATTCATGATTCATGATTCACGATTAATGATTCAGTTCATGATTCATGATTCAAATCATGATTCATGATTCAATTCATGATTCATAATTCATGATTCATGATTCATTTCATGATTAATGATTCATGATTCGATTCATAATTCATGATTCATGATTCAATTCATGATTCATGTTTCAATTCATGAATCATAAATCATAATTTGTGATTCAATTCATGATTCATGATTTAATTCATGATTCGATTCATGATTCAATTCATGATTTGATTCATGATTCATGATTCATGCTTCAATTCATGATTCATGATTCAATTCATGATTCAATTCATGTTTTATGATTCATGATTCATGATTCAATTCATGATTCATGATTCAATTCATGATTCGATTCCTGATTAAAATTATGATTCATGATTCAATTCATGATTCATGATTCAATTCATGATTCATGATTCATGATTCATGATTCAATTCATGATTCATGATTCAATTCATGATTCAATTCATGATTCATGATTCAATTCATGATTTGATTCATGATTCATGATTCATGCTTCAATTCATGATTCATGATTCGATTCATGATTCAATTCATGTTTCATGATTCATGATTCATAATTCATGATTCAATTCATGATTCATGATTCAATTCATGATTCGATTCCTGATTAAAATCATGATTCATGATTCAATTCATGATTCATGATTCATGATTCAATTCATGATTCATGATTCAATTCATGATTCAATTCATTATTCATGATTCAATTCATGATTCAATTCATGATTCATGATTCAATTAATGATTTATGATTTAATTTATGATTCAATTCATGATTCATGATTCGATTCATGATTCCTGTATCATGATTCAATTCATGATTCAATTCATGATCCATGATTCAATTCATGATTCATG
Source organism: Mixophyes fleayi (assembly GCF_038048845.1). Taxonomy (NCBI): domain Eukaryota; kingdom Metazoa; phylum Chordata; class Amphibia; order Anura; family Limnodynastidae; genus Mixophyes; species Mixophyes fleayi. The sequence continues at coordinate 772 of NW_027446673.1, read as the reverse complement.
ATTCATGATTCAATTGATGATTCATGATTCATGATTCAATTCATGATTCAATTCTTGAATCATGATTCATGATTCATGATTCAATTCATGATTTATGATTCAATTCATGATTCATAATTAATGATTCATGATTCAATTCATGATTCATGATTCGATTAATGATTTATGATTCAATTCTTGATTCATGATTCGATTCATGATTCATGATTCAATTTATGATTCATAATTCATGATTTGATTCATGATTCATGATTCAATTCATGATTCATGTTTCATGATTCATGATTCAATTCATGATTCATGATTCATGATTCAATTCATGATTCATGATTCGATTCATGATTCATGATTCAATTCATGATTCATGTTTCATGATTCATGATTCAATTCATGATTCATGATTCATGATTCAATTCATGATTCATGATTCAATTCATGATTCATAATTCATAATTCTTGATTCAATTCTTCATTCATAATTCATGATTCATGATTCAATTCATGATTCATGATTCGATTCATGATTCATGATTCAATTCATGATTCATGATTCATGATTCAAATCATGATTCAATTCATGATTCAAGATTCATGATTCAATTTATGATTCATGATTCATGATTCAATTCATGATTCATGATTCAAATCATGATTCAATTCATGATTCATGATTCACGATTCATGATTCAAATCATGATTCATGATTCAATTCATGATTCATAATTCATGATTCATGATTCAATTCATGATTAATGATTCGATTCAAGAATCA
>NW_027446672.1:0-48829 GCF_038048845.1 Mixophyes fleayi | reverse complement strand
TATGAATCGAATCATGAATCATGAATCATGAATTGAATCATGAATCATGAATCATGAATTGAATCATGAATCATGAATCGAATCATGAATCATGAATTAAATCATGAATCATGTATCATGAATCATGAATCATGAATCATGATTCATGAATCATGAATCGAATCATGAATCATGAATCATGAATTGAATCATGAATCATGAATCGAATCATGAATCATGAATCATGAATCATGAATCATGAATCATGAATCATGAATCATGAATCATGAATCGAATCATGAATCATGAATCATGAATTGAATCATGAATCATGAATCATGAATCATGAATTGAATCATGAATCATGAATCGAATCATGAATCATGAATCATGAATCATGAATTGAATCATGAATCATGAATCGAATCATGAATCATGAATCGAATCATGAATCATGAATCATGAATTGAATCATGAATCATGAATCATGAATCATGAATCATGAATTGAATCATGAATCATGAATCGAATCATGAATCATGAATTGAATCATGAATCGAATCATGAATCATGAATCATGAATTGTATCATGAATCATGAATCGAATCATGAATCATGAATTGAATCATGAATCGAATCATGAATCATGAATCATGAATTGTATCATGAATCATGAATCGAATCATGAATCATGAATCATGAATCATGAATCATGAATTGAATCATGAATCATGAATCAAGAATCATGAATCATGAATCATGAATCATGAATTGAATCATGAATCATGAATCATGAATCATGAATCATGAATCATGAATTGAATCATGAATCATGAATCATGAATTGAATCATGAATCATGAATCATGAATCATGAATCATGAATCTTAAATCGAATCATGAATTATGAATCATGAATCATGAATTGAATCATGAATCATGAATCATGAATCATGAATCATGAACTTTGAATCTTAAATCGAATCATGAATCATGAATCATGAATCATGAATTAAGAATCTTAAATCGAATCATGAATCATGAATCGAGTCATAAATCATGAATCTAATCATGAATCATGAATCATGAATTGAATCATGAATCATGAATCATGAATCATGAATCGAATCATGAATCATGAATCATGAATCGTGAATCATGAATCATGAATTGAATCATGAATCATGAATCATGAATTGAATCATAAATCATGAATCATGAATCATGAATCATGAATCATGAATCATAAATCGAATCATAAATCATGAATCATGAATCGAATCATGAATCATGAATCATGAATCATGAATTGAATCATGAATCATGAATCATGAATTATGAAACATGAATCATGAATTGAATAATGAATCATGAATCATGAATCGAATCATGAATCATGAGTCAAGAATCATGAATCGAATCATGAATCATGAATTGAATCATGAATCATGAATCATGAATCATGAATCGAATCATGAATCATGAGTCAAGAAGCATGAATTAAATCATGAATCATGAATTGAATCATGAATCATGAATCATGAATCATGAATTGAATCATGAATCATGAATCATGAATTGAATCATGAATCATGAATTATGAATCATGAATCATAAATCGAATCATTAATCATGAATCATGAATCGAATCATGAATCATGAATCATGAATCATGAATTATGAATTGAATCATGAATCATGAATCATGAATTGAATCATGAATCATGAATCAAATCATGAATCATGAATTGAATCATGAATCATGAATCATGAATCATGAATTGAATCATGAATCATGAATCGAATCATGAATCATGAGTCAAGAAGCATGAATCAAATCATGAATCATGAATCAAATCATGAATCAAATCATGAATTGAATCATAAATCATGAATCATGAATCATAAATCGAATCATGAATCATGAATCATGAATCATGAATCATGAATCATGAATTGAATCATGAATCATGAATTGAATCATGAATCATGAGTCAAGAATCATGAATCGAATCATGAATCATGAATTGAATCATGAATCATGAATCATGAATCATGAATTGAATCATGAATCATGAATCGAATCATGAATCATGAATCATGAATTGAATCATGAATCATGAATCATGAATCATGAATTATAAATCAAATCATGAATCATGAGTTGAATCAGGATTCGAATCATGAATTGAATCATGAATCATGAATTGAATCATGAATCATGAATCATGAATCATAAATCATGAATTGAATCATGAATCATGAATCATGAATCGAATCATGAATCATGAATCGAATCATGAATCATGAATTGAATCATGAATCATGAATCATGAATCATGAATCATGAATCGAATGATGAATCATGAATCAAGAATCATGAATCGAATCATGAATCATGAATCGAATCATGAATCATGAATCATGAATTGAGTCATGAATCATGAATCATGAATCATGAATCATGAATTGAATCATGAATCATGAGTTAAATCAGGATTCGAATCATGAATTGAAACATGAATCATAATTTGAATCATGAATCATGAATCTTGAATAATGAATCATGAATTGAATCATGAATCATGAATTGAATTATGAATCATGAATCATGAATCATGAATCATGAATCATGAATCGAATCATGAATCATGAATCGAATCATGAATCATGAATTGAATCATGAATAATGAATCATGAATCATGAATCATGAATCATGAATCATGAATCGAATCATGAATCATGAATCATGAATCATGAATTGAATCATGAATCATGAATCGAATCATGAATCATGAATCGAATCATGAATCATGAATCATGAATTGAATCATGAATCATGAATCATGAATCATGAATCATGAATCATGAATTGAATCATGAATCATGAATCGAATCATGAATCATGAATTGAATCATGAATCGAATCATGAATCATGAATCATGAATTGTATCATGAATCATGAATCGAATCATGAATCATGAATTGAATCATGAATCGAATCATGAATCATGAATCATGAATTGTATCATGAATCATGAATCGAATCATGAATCATGAATCATGAATCATGAATCATGAATTGAATCATGAATCATGAATCAAGAATCATGAATCATGAATCATGAATCATGAATTGAATCATGAATCATGAATCATGAATCATGAATCATGAATCATGAATCATGAATTGAATCATGAATCATGAATCATGAATTGAATCATGAATCATGAATCATGAATCATGAATCATGAATCTTAAATCGAATCATGAATTATGAATCATGAATCATGAATTGAATCATGAATCATGAATCATGAATCATGAATCATGAACTTTGAATCTTAAATCGAATCATGAATCATGAATCATGAATCATGAATTAAGAATCTTAAATCGAATCATGAATCATGAATCGAGTCATAAATCATGAATCTAATCATGAATCATGAATCATGAATTGAATCATGAATCATGAATCATGAATCATGAATCGAATCATGAATCATGAATCATGAATCGTGAATCATGAATCATGAATTGAATCATGAATCATGAATCATGAATTGAATCATAAATCATGAATCATGAATCATGAATCATGAATCATGAATCATAAATCGAATCATGAATCATGAATCATGAATCGAATCATGAATCATGAATCATGAATCATGAATTGAATCATGAATCATGAATCATGAATTATGAAACATGAATCATGAATTGAATAATGAATCATGAATCATGAATCGAATCATGAATCATGAGTCAAGAATCATGAATCGAATCATGAATCATGAATTGAATCATGAATCATGAATCATGAATCATGAATCGAATCATGAATCATGAGTCAAGAAGCATGAATTAAATCATGAATTGAATCATGAATCATGAATCATGAATTGAATCATGAATCATGAATCATGAATTGAATCATGAATCATGAATTATGAATCATGAATCATAAATCGAATCATTAATCATGAATCATGAATCGAATCATGAATCATGAATCATGAATCATGAATTATGAATTGAATCATGAATCATGAATCATGAATTGAATCATGAATCATGAATCAAATCATGAATCATGAATTGAATCATGAATCATGAATCATGAATCATGAATTGAATCATGAATCATGAATCGAATCATGAATCATGAGTCAAGAAGCATGAATCAAATCATGAATCATGAATCAAATCATGAATCAAATCATGAATTGAATCATAAATCATGAATCATGAATCATAAATCGAATCATGAATCATGAATCATGAATCATGAATCATGAATCATGAATTGAATCATGAATCATGAATTGAATCATGAATCATGAGTCAAAGAATCATGAATCGAATCATGAATCATGAATTGAATCATGAATCATGAATCATGAATCATGAATTGAATCATGAATCATGAATCGAATCATGAATCATGAATCATGAATTGAATCATGAATCATGAATCATGAATCATGAATTATAAATCAAATCATGAATCATGAGTTGAATCAGGATTCGAATCATGAATTGAATCATGAATCATGAATTGAATCATGAATCATGAATCATGAATCATAAATCATGAATTGAATCATGAATCATGAATCATGAATCGAATCATGAATCATGAATCGAATCATGAATCATGAATTGAATCATGAATCATGAATCATGAATCATGAATCATGAATCGAATGATGAATCATGAATCAAGAATCATGAATCGAATCATGAATCATGAATCGAATCATGAATCATGAATCATGAATTGAGTCATGAATCATGAATCATGAATCATGAATCATGAATTGAATCATGAATCATGAGTTAAATCAGGATTCGAATCATGAATTGAAACATGAATCATAATTTGAATCATGAATCATGAATCTTGAATAATGAATCATGAATTGAATCATGAATCATGAATTGAATTATGAATCATGAATCATGAATCATGAATCATGAATCATGAATCGAATCATGAATCATGAATCGAATCATGAATCATGAATTGAATCATGAATAATGAATCATGAATCATGAATCATGAATCATGAATTGAATCATGAATCATGAATCATGAATCGAATCATGAATCATGAATCAAGAATCATGAATCGAATCATGAATCATGAATCGAATCATAAATCATGAATCATGAATTGAATCATGAATCATGAATCATGAATCATGAATCATGAATCATGAATCATGAATTATGAATCTTAAATCGTATCATGAATCATGAATCATGAATCGAATCATAAATCATGAATCGAATCATGAATCATGAATCATGAATTGAATCATGAATCATGAATCGAATCATGAATCAAATCATGAATTGAATCATGAATCATGAATCATGAATTGAATCATGAATCATGAATTGAATCATGAATCATGAATCATGAATCATGAATCATAAATCAAATCATTAATCATGAATCATGAATCGAATCATGAATCATGAATCATGAATTGAATCATGAATCATGAATCATGAATTATGAATTGAATCATGAATCATGAATCATGAATCATGAATCATGAATCATGAATCATGAATCGAATCATGAATCATGAATCATGAATCGAATCATGAATCATGAATCATGAATTGAATCATGAATCATGAATCATGAATTGAATCATGAATCATGAATCGAATCATGAATCATGAATTAAATCATGAATCATGTATCATGAATCATGAATCATGAATCATGAATCATGAATCATGAATCGAATCATGAATCATGAATCATGAATTGAATCATGAATCATGAATCGAATCATGAATCATGAATCATGAATCATGAATCATGAATCATGAATCATGAATCATGAATCATGAATCATGAATCATGAATCATGAATCATGAATTGAATCATGAATCATGAATCATGAATTGAATCATAAATCATGAATCGAATCATGAATCATGAATCATGAATCATGAATTGAATCATGAATCATGAATCATGAATCATGAATCATGAATCATGAATTGAATCATGAATCATGAATCGAATCATGAATCATGAATTGAATCATGAATCGAATCATGAATCATGAATCATGAATTGTATCATGAATCATGAATCGAATCATGAATCATGAATTGAATCATGAATCGAATCATGAATCATGAATTGTATCATGAATCATGAATCGAATCATGAATCATGAATCATGAATCATGAATCATGAATTGAATCATGAATCATGAATCAAGAATCATGAATCATGAATCATGAATCATGAATTGAATCATGAATCATGAATCATGAATCATGAATCATGAATCATGAATCATGAATTGAATCATGAATCATGAATCATGAATTGAATCATGAATCATGAATCATGAATCATGAATCATGAATCTTAAATCGAATCATGAATTATGAATCATGAATCATGAATTGAATCATGAATCATGAATCATGAATCATGAACTTTGAATCTTAAATCGAATCATGAATCATGAATCATGAATCATGAATTAAGAATCTTAAATCGAATCATGAATCATGAATCGAGTCATAAATCATGAATCTAATCATGAATCATGAATCATGAATTGAATCATGAATCATGAATCATGAATCATGAATCGAATCATGAATCATGAATCATGAATCATGAATTGAATCATGAATCATGAATCATGAATCATGAATCATGAATCATGAATTGAATCATGAATCATGAATCGAATCATGAATCATGAATTGAATCATGAATCGAATCATGAATCATGAATCATGAATTGTATCATGAATCATGAATCGAATCATGAATCATGAATTGAATCATGAATCGAATCATGAATCATGAATCATGAATTGTATCATGAATCATGAATCGAATCATGAATCATGAATCATGAATCATGAATCATGAATTGAATCATGAATCATGAATCAAGAATCATGAATCATGAATCATGAATCATGAATTGAATCATGAATCATGAATCATGAATCATGAATCATGAATCATGAATCATGAATTGAATCATGAATCATGAATCATGAATTGAATCATGAATCATGAATCATGAATCATGAATCATGAATCTTAAATCGAATCATGAATTATGAATCATGAATCATGAATTGAATCATGAATCATGAATCATGAATCATGAATCATGAACTTTGAATCTTAAATCGAATCATGAATCATGAATCATGAATCATGAATTAAGAATCTTAATCGAATCATGAATCATGAATCGAGTCATAAATCATGAATCTAATCATGAATCATGAATCATGAATTGAATCATGAATCATGAATCATGAATCATGAATCGAATCATGAATCATGAATCATGAATCGTGAATCATGAATCATGAATTGAATCATGAATCATGAATCATGAATTGAATCATAAATCATGAATCATGAATCATGAATCATGAATCATGAATCATAAATCGAATCATGAATCATGAATCATGAATCGAATCATGAATCATGAATCATGAATCATGAATTGAATCATGAATCATGAATCATGAATTATGAAACATGAATCATGAATTGAATAATGAATCATGAATCATGAATCGAATCATGAATCATGAGTCAAGAATCATGAATCGAATCATGAATCATGAATTGAATCATGAATCATGAATCATGAATCATGAATCGAATCATGAATCATGAGTCAAGAAGCATGAATTAAATCATGAATCATGAATTGAATCATGAATCATGAATCATGAATCATGAATTGAATCATGAATCATGAATCATGAATTGAATCATGAATCATGAATTATGAATCATGAATCATAAATCGAATCATTAATCATGAATCATGAATCGAATCATGAATCATGAATCATGAATCATGAATTATGAATTGAATCATGAATCATGAATCATGAATTGAATCATGAATCATGAATCAAATCATGAATCATGAATTGAATCATGAATCATGAATCATGAATCATGAATTGAATCATGAATCATGAATCGAATCATGAATCATGAGTCAAGAAGCATGAATCAAATCATGAATCATGAATCAAATCATGAATCAAATCATGAATTGAATCATAAATCATGAATCATGAATCATAAATCGAATCATGAATCATGAATCATGAATCATGAATCATGAATCATGAATTGAATCATGAATCATGAATTGAATCATGAATCATGAGTCAAGAATCATGAATCGAATCATGAATCATGAATTGAATCATGAATCATGAATCATGAATCATGAATTGAATCATGAATCATGAATCGAATCATGAATCATGAGTCAAGAAGCATGAATGAAATCATGAATCATGAATCAAATCATGAATCAAATCATGAATTGAATCATGAATCATGAATCATGAATCATAAATCGAATCATGAATCATGAATCATGATTCATGAATCATGAATTGAATCATGAATCATGAATCATGAATTGAATCATGAATCATGAATCATGAATCATGAATCATAAATCGAATCATTAATCATGAATCATGAATTGAATCATGAATCATGAATCATGAATCGTGAATTATGAATTGAATCATGAATCATGAATCATGAATTGAATCATGAATCATGAATCGAATCATGAATCATGAATTGAATCATGAATCATGAATCGAATCATGAATCATGAGTCAAGAAGCATGAATCAAATCATGAATCATGAATTGAATCATGAATCATGAATCATGAATCATGAATTGAATCATGAATCATGAATCATGAATCGAATCATAAATCATGAATCAAGAATCATGAATCATGAATCATGAATTGAATCATGAATCATGAATCATGAATTGAATCATGAATCATGAATCATGAATCTTGAATCATAAATCGAATCATTAATCATGAATCATGAATCGAATCATGAATTATGAATCATGAATCATGAATTATGAATTGAATCATGAATCATGAATCATCAATTGAATCATGAATCATGAATCGAATCATGAATCATGAATTGAATCATGAATCATGAATCATGAATCATGAATTGAATCATGAATCATGAATCGAATCATGAATCATGAGTCAAGAAGCATGAATCAAATCATGAATCATGAATCAAATCATGAATTGAATCATGAACCATGAATCATGAATCATAAATCGAATCATGAATCATGAATCATGAATCATGAATCATGAATCATGAATTGAATCATGAATCATGAATCGAATCATGAATCATGAATTGAATCATGAATCATGAATCGAATCATGAATCATGAATTGAATCATGAATCATGAATTGAATCATGAATCATAAATCGAATAATGAATCATGAGTTGAATCAGGATTCGAATCATGAATTGAATTATGAATCATGAATTGAATCATGAATCATGAATCTTGAATAATGAATCTTGAATTGAATCATGAATCATGAATTGAATTATGAATCATGAATTGAATCATGAATCATGAATCATGAATCAAGAATCATGAATCGAATCATGAATCATGAATCGAATCATGAATCATGAATCATGAATTGAATCATGAATCATGAATCATGAATCATGAATCATGAATTGAATCATGAATCATGAATCATGAATCGATTCATGAATCATGAATCATGAATTGAATCATGAATCATGAATCATAAATCATGAATCATGAAATTGAATCATGAATCATGATTCATGAATTGAATCATGAATCATGAATCCTGAATCATGAATCATGAATTGAATCATGAATCATGAATCATGAATTATGAATCTTAAATCGAATCATGAATCATGAATCATGAATCGAATCATAAATCATAAATCGAATCATGAATCATGAATCATGAATCGAATCATGAATCAAATCATGAATTCAATCATGAATCATGAATCCTGAATCATAAATCGAATCATGAATCATGAATCATGAATCATGAATCATGAATTGAATCATGAATCATGAATTGAATCATGAATCATGAATCATGAATCATGAATTGAATCATGAATCATGAATTGAATCATGAATCATGAATCATGAATCCTGAATCATGAATCATGAATTGAATCATGAATCATGAATCATGAATCGAATCATGAATCATGAATTGAATCATGAATCATGAATCATGAATCTAATCATGAATCAAGAATCATGAATCGAATCATGAATCATGAATCGAATCATGAATCATGAATCATGAATTGAGTCATGAATCATGAATCATGAATCATGAATCATGAATTGAATCATGAATCATGAATTGAATCATGAATCATGAATCATGAATCATGAATCATAAATTGAATCATGAATCATGAATCATGAATCAAATCATGAATCATGAATCATGAATTGAATCATGAATCATGAATCATGAATTATGAATTGAATCATGAATCATGAATCATGAATTGAATCATGAATCATGAATCATGCATCATGAATCATAAATCGAATCATGAATCATGAATCGAATCATGAATCATGAATTATGAATTGAATCATGAATCATGAATCATGAATTGAATCATGAATCATGAATCGAATCATGAATCATGAATCATGAATTGAATCATGAATCATGAATCATGAATCATAAATCAAATCATGAATCATGAGTTAAATCAGGATTCGAATCATGAATTGAATCATGAATCATGAATCATGAATTATGAATTGAATCATGAATCATGAATCATGAATCATGAATTGAATCATGAATCATGAATCATGCATCATGAATCATAAATCGAATCATGAATCATGAATCGAATCATGAATCATGAATCATGAATTATGAATTGAATCATGAATCATGAATCATGAATTGAATCATGAATCATAAATCGAATCATTAATCATGAATCATGAATCGAATCATGAATCATGAATCATGAATCATGAATCATGAATTGAATCATGAATCATGAATCGACTCATGAATCATGAATTGAATCATGAATCGAATCATGAATCATGAATCATGAATCATGAATCATGAATTGAATCATGAATCATGAATCAAGAATCATGAATCGAATCATGAATCATTAATCGAATCATGAATCATGAATCATGAATTGAATCATGAATCATGAATCATGAATCATAAATCATGAAACATGAATCATGAATTGAATCATGAATCATGAATTGAATCATGAATCATGAATCATGAATCGAATCATGAATCATGAATCATGAATCATGAATCATGAATCATGAATCATGAATCATGAATCATGAATCGAATCATGAATCATGAATCATGAATTGAATCATGAATCATGAATCATGAATCATGAATTGAATCATGAATCATGAATCGAATCATGAATCATGAATCATGAATCATGAATTGAATCATGAATCATGAATCGAATCATGAATCATGAATCGAATCATGAATCATGAATCATGAATTGAATCATGAATCATGAATCATGAATCATGAATCATGAATCATGAATTGAATCATGAATCATGAATCGAATCATGAATCATGAATTGAATCATGAATCGAATCATGAATCATGAATCATGAATTGTATCATGAATCATGAATCGAATCATGAATCATGAATTGAATCATGAATCGAATCATGAATCATGAATCATGAATTGTATCATGAATCATGAATCGAATCATGAATCATGAATCATGAATCATGAATCATGAATTGAATCATGAATCATGAATCAAGAATCATGAATCATGAATCATGAATCATGAATTGAATCATGAATCATGAATCATGAATCATGAATCATGAATCATGAATCATGAATTGAATCATGAATCATGAATCATGAATCATGAATCATGAATTGAATCATGAATCATGAATCATGAATCATGAATCATGAATCTTAAATCGAATCATGAATTATGAATCATGAATCATGAATTGAATCATGAATCATGAATCATGAATCATGAATGATGAACTTTGAATCTTAAATCGAATCATGAATCATGAATCATGAATCATGAATTAAGAATCTTAAATCGAATCATGAATCATGAATCGAGTCATAAATCATGAATCGAATCATGAATCATGAATCATGAATTGAATCATGAATCATGAATCATGAATCATGAATCGAATCATGAATCATGAATCATGAATCGTGAATCATGAATCATGAATTGAATCATGAATCATGAATCATGAATTGAATCATAAATCATGAATCATGAATCATGAATCATGAATCATGAATCATAAATCGAATCATGAATCATGAATCATGAATCGAATCATGAATCATGAATCATGAATCATGAATTGAATCATGAATCATGAATCATGAATTATGAAACATGAATCATGAATTGAATAATGAATCATGAATCATGAATCGAATCATGAATCATGAGTCAAGAATCATGAATCGAATCATGAATCATGAATTGAATCATGAATCATGAATCATGAATCATGAATCGAATCATGAATCATGAGTCAAGAAGCATGAATTAAATCATGAATCATGAATTGAATCATGAATCATGAATCATGAATCATGAATTGAATCATGAATCATGAATCATGAATTGAATCATGAATCATGAATTATGAATCATGAATCATAAATCGAATCATTAATCATGAATCATGAATCGAATCATGAATCATGAATCATGAATCATGAATTATGAATTGAATCATGAATCATGAATCATGAATTGAATCATGAATCATGAATCAAATCATGAATCATGAATTGAATCATGAATCATGAATCATGAATCATGAATTGAATCATGAATCATGAATCGAATCATGAATCATGAGTCAAGAAGCATGAATCAAATCATGAATCATGAATCAAATCATGAATCAAATCATGAATTGAATCATAAATCATGAATCATGAATCATAAATCGAATCATGAATCATGAATCATGAATCATGAATCATGAATCATGAATTGAATCATGAATTATGAATTGAATCATGAATCATGAGTCAAGAATCATGAATCGAATCATGAATCATGAATTGAATCATGAATCATGAATCATGAATCATGAATTGAATCATGAATCATGAATCGAATCATGAATCATGAGTCAAGAAGCATGAATGAAATCATGAATCATGAATCAAATCATGAATCAAATCATGAATTGAATCATGAATCATGAATCATGAATCATAAATCGAATCATGAATCATGAATCATGAATCATGAATCATGAATTGAATCATGAATCATGAATCATGAATTGAATCATGAATCATGAATCATGAATCATGAATCATAAATCGAATCATTAATCATGAATCATGAATTGAATCATGAATCATGAATCATGAATCGTGAATTATGAATTGAATCATGAATCATGAATCATGAATTGAATCATGAATCATGAATCGAATCATGAATCATGAATTGAATCATGAATCATGAATCGAATCATGAATCATGAGTCAAGAAGCATGAATCAAATCATGAATCATGAATTGAATCATGAATCATGAATCATGAATCATGAATTGAATCATGAATCATGAATCATGAATCGAATCATAAATCATGAATCAAGAATCATGAATCATGAATCATGAATTGAATCATGAATCATGAATCATGAATTGAATCATGAATCATGAATCATGAATCTTGAATCATAAATCGAATCATTAATCATGAATCATGAATCATGAATCATGAATCGAATCATGAATCATGAATTATGAATTGAATCATGAATCATGAATCATCAATTGAATCATGAATCATGAATCGAATCATGAATCATGAATTGAATCATGAATCATGAATCATGAATCATGAATTGAATCATGAATCATGAATCGAATCATGAATCATGAGTCAAGAAGCATGAATCAAATCATGAATCATGAATCAAATCATGAATTGAATCATGAACCATGAATCATGAATCATAAATCGAATCATGAATCATGAATCATGAATCATGAATCATGAATCATGAATTGAATCATGAATCATGAATCGAATCATGAATCATGAATTGAATCATGAATCATGAATCGAATCATGAATCATGAATTGAATCATGAATCATGAATTGAATCATGAATCATAAATCGAATAATGAATCATGAGTTGAATCAGGATTCGAATCATGAATTGAATTATGAATCATGAATTGAATCATGAATCATGAATCTTGAATAATGAATCTTGAATTGAATCATGAATCATGAATTGAATTATGAATCATGAATTGAATCATGAATCATGAATCATGAATCAAGAATCATGAATCGAATCATGAATCATGAATCGAATCATGAATCATGAATCATGAATTGAATCATGAATCATGAATCATGAATCATGAATCATGAATTGAATCATGAATCATGAATCATGAATCGATTCATGAATCATGAATCATGAATTGAATCATGAATCATGAATCATAAATCATGAATCATGAATTGAATCATGAATCATGAATCATGAATTGAATCATGAATCATGAATCCTGAATCATGAATCATGAATTGAATCATGAATCATGAATCATGAATTATGAATCTTAAATCGAATCATGAATCATGAATCATGAATCGAATCATAAATCATAAATCGAATCATGAATCATGAATCATGAATCGAATCATGAATCAAATCATGAATTCAATCATGAATCATGAATCCTGAATCATAAATCGAATCATGAATCATGAATCATGAATCATGAATCATGAATTGAATCATGAATCATGAATTGAATCATGAATCATGAATCATGAATCATGAATTGAATCATGAATCATGAATTGAATCATGAATCATGAATCATGAATCCTGAATCATGAATCATGAATTGAATCATGAATCATGAATCATGAATCGAATCATGAATCATGAATTGAATCATGAATCATGAATCATGAATCTAATCATGAATCAAGAATCATGAATCGAATCATGAATCATGAATCGAATCATGAATCATGAATCATGAATTGAGTCATGAATCATGAATCATGAATCATAAATCATGAATTGAATCATGAATCATGAATTGAATCATGAATCATGAATCATGAATCATGAATCATAAATTGAATCATGAATCATGAATCATGAATCAAATCATGAATCATGAATCATGAATTGAATCATGAATCATGAATCATGAATTATGAATTGAATCATGAATCATGAATCATGAATTGAATCATGAATCATGAATCATGCATCATGAATCATAAATCGAATCATGAATCATGAATCGAATCATGAATCATGAATTATGAATTGAATCATGAATCATGAATTGAATCATGAATCATGAATCGAATCATGAATCATGAATCATGAATTGAATCATGAATCATGAATCATGAATCATAAATCAAATCATGAATCATGAGTTAAATCAGGATTCGAATCATGAATTGAATCATGAATCATGAATCATGAATTATGAATTGAATCATGAATCATGAATCATGAATCATGAATTGAATCATGAATCATGAATCATGCATCATGAATCATAAATCGAATCATGAATCATGAATTGAATCATGAATCATGAATCATGAATTATGAATTGAATCATGAATCATGAATCATGAATTGAATCATGAATCATAAATCGAATCATTAATCATGAATCATGAATCGAATCATGAATCATGAATCATGAATCATGAATCATGAATTGAATCATGAATCATGAATCGACTCATGAATCATGAATTGAATCATGAATCGAATCATGAATCATGAATCATGAATCATGAATCATGAATTGAATCATGAATCATGAATCAAGAATCATGAATCGAATCATGAATCATTAATCGAATCATGAATCATGAATCATGAATTGAATCATGAATCATGAATCATGAATCATAAATCATGAAACATGAATCATGAATTGAATCATGAATCATGAATTGAATCATGAATCATGAATCATGAATTGAATCATGAATCATGATACATGAATCATGAATCATGAATCATGAATTATGAATCTTAAATCGAATCATGAATTATGAATCATGAATCATGAATTGAATCATGAATCATGAATCATGAATCATGAATCATGAATCATGAATCTTAAATCGAATCATGAATCATGAATCATGAATCATGAATTAAGAATCTTAAATCGAATCATGAATCATGAATCGAGTCATAAATCATGAATCGAATCATGAATCATGAATTGAATCATGAATCATGAATCATGAATCGAATCATGAATCATGAATCATGAATCGTGAATCATGAATCATGAATTAAATCATGAATCATGAATCATGAATTGAATCATAAATCATGAATCATGAATCATGAATCATGAATCATGAATCATAAATCGAATCATGAATCATGAATCATGAATCGAATCATGAATCATGAATCATGAATCATGAATTGAATCATGAATCATGAATCATGAATTATGAATCATGAATCATGAATTGAATAATGAATCATGAATCATGAATCGAATCATGAATCATGAGTCAAGAATCATGAATCGAATCATGAATCATGAATTGAATCATGAATCATGAATCATGAATTGAATCATGAATCATGAATCGAATCATGAATCATGAGTCAAGAAGCATGAATCAAATCATGAATCATGAATTGAATCATGAATCATGAATCATGAATCATGAATCATGAATCATGAATCATGAATTGAATCATGAATCATGAATCGAATAATGAATCATGAATCGAATCATGAATCAAATCATGAATTGAATCATGAATCATGAATCATGAATCATAAATCGAATCATGAATCATGAATCATGAATCATAAATCGAATCATTAATCATGAATCATGAATCGAATCATGAATCATGAATCATGAATCATGAATTATGAATTGAATCATGAATCATGAATCATGAATTGAATCATGAATCATGAATCGAATCATGAATCATGAATTGAATCATGAATCATGAATTGAATCATGAATCATAAATCGAATAATGAATCAAGAGTTGAATCAGGATTCGAATCATGAATTGAATTATGAATCATGAATTGAATCATGAATCATGAATCTTGAATAATGAATCTTGAATTGAATCATAATTCATGAATTGAATTATGAATCATGAATTGAATCATGAATCATGAATCATGAATCATGAATCATGAATTGAATCATGAATCATGAATCATGAATCGAATCATGAATCATGAATCGAATCATGAATCATGAATCATGAATTGAATCATGAATCATGAATCATGAATCATGAATCATGAATTGAATCATGAATCATGAATCATGAATTGAATCATGAATCATGAATCCTGAATCATGAATCATGAATTGAATCATGAATAATGAATCATGAATCATGAATTATGAATCTTAAATCGAATCATGAATCATGAATCGAATCATAAATCATGAATCGAATCATGAATCATGAATCATGAATTGAATCATGAATCATGAATCGAATCATGAATCAAATCATGAATTCAATCATGAATCATGAATCATGAATCATAAATCGAATCATGATACATGAATCATGAATCATGAATCATGAATTGAATCATGAATCATGAATTGAATCATGAATCATGAATCATGAATCATGAATTGAATCATGAATCATGAATTGAATCATGAATCATGAATTGAATCATGAATCATGAATCATGAATCATGAATTGAATCATGAATCATGAATTGAATCATGAATCATGAATCATGAATCATGAATCATGAATCATGAATCATGAATTGAATCATGAATCATGAATCATGAATCGAATCATGAATCATGAATTGAATCATGAGTCATGAATCATGAATCATGAATCATGAATTGAATCATGAATCATGAATCGAATCATGAATCATGAATCAAGAATCATGAATCGAATCAAGAATCATGAATCGAATCATGAATCATGAATCATGAATCGAATCATGAATCATGAATCGAATCATGAATCATGAATCATGAATTGAGTCATGAATCATGAATCATGAATCATGAATTGAATCATGAATCATGAATCATGAATTGAATCATGAATCATGAATCATGAATCATGAATCATGAATTATGAATCTTAAATCGAATCATGAATCATGAATCATGAATCATGAATCATGAATTATGAATCTTAAATCGAATCATGAATCATGAATCATGAATCATGAATCATGAATTATGAATCATGAATCATGAATTGAATCATGAATCATGAATCATGAATTGAATCATGAATCATGAATCATGAATCATGAATCATGAATCATAAATCGAATCATGAATCATGA
The DNA here is from genome assembly GCF_038048845.1 of Mixophyes fleayi. NCBI lineage: Eukaryota > Metazoa > Chordata > Amphibia > Anura > Limnodynastidae > Mixophyes > Mixophyes fleayi. The sequence continues at coordinate 30,516 of NW_027446672.1, read as the reverse complement.
ATCATGAATCAAATCATGAATCATGAATCATGAATTGAATCATGAATCATGAATCATGAATTATGAATTGAATCATGAATCATGAATCATGAATTGAATCATGAATCATGAATCATGCATCATGAATCATAAATCGAATCATGAATCATGAATCGAATCATGAATCATGAATCATGAATTATGAATTGAATCATGAATCATGAATCATGAATTGAATCATGAATCATGAATCGAATCATGAATCATGAATCATGAATTGAATCATGAATCATGAATCATGAATCATAAATCAAATCATGAATCATGAGTTAAATCAGGATTCGAATCATGAATTGAAACATGAATCATGAATTGAATCATGAATCATGAATCTTGAATCATGAATCATGAATTGAATCATGAATCATGAATTGAATCATGAATCATGAATTGAATCATGAATCATGAATCATGAATCATGAATTAAATCATGAATCATGAATCATGAATCGAATCATGAATCATGAATCATAAATCAAGAATCATGAATCGAATCATGAATCATGAATCGAATCATGAATCATGAATCATGAATTGAATCATGAATCATGAATCATGAATCATGAATTGAATCATGAATCATGAATCATGAATCATGAATTGAATCATGAATCATGAATCATGAATTGAATCATGAATCATGAATCATGAATCATGAATCATGAATCTTAAATTGAATCATGAATCATGAATCATGAATTATGAATCTTAAATCGAATCATGAATCATAAATCATGAATCGAATCATAAATCATGAATCGAATCATGAATCATGAATCATGAATTGAATCATGAATCATGAATCATTAATCAAGAATCATGAATCGAATCATGAATCATGAATCATGAATCGTGAATCATGAATCATGAATTGAATCATGAATCATGAATCATGAATTGAATCATAAATCATGAATCATGAATCATGAATCATAAATCGAATCATGAATCATGAATCATGAATCGAATCATGAATCATGAATTGAATCATGAATCATGAATCATGAATTATGAATTTAATCATGAATCATGAATCATGAATTGAATAATGAATCATGAATCATGAATCAAATCATGAGTCAAGAATCATGAATCGAATCATGAATCATGAATTGAATCATGAATCATGAATCATGAATCATGAATTGAATCATGAATCATGAATCAAATCATGAATCATGAATTGAATCATGAATCATGAATCATGAATTGAATCATGAATCATGAATCAGGAATCGAATCATAAATCATGAATCAAGAATCATGAATCGAATCATGAATCATGAATTGAATCATGAATCAAATCATGAATTGAATCATGAATCATGAATCATGAATCATAAATCGAATCATGAATCATGAATCATGAATCATGAATCATGAATCATTAATTGAATCATGAATCATGAATCATGAATCATGAAATATGAATCATAAATCAAATCATTAATAATGAATCATGAATCGAATCATGAATCATGAATTATGAATTGAATCATGAATCATGAATCATGAATTATGAATCATGAATTATGAATTGAATCATGAATCATGAATCATGAATTGAATCATGAATCATGAATCATAAATCATGCATCATGAATCATAAATCGAATCATGAATCATGAATCGAATCATGAATCATGAATCATGAATCATGAATTGAATCATGAATCATGAATCATGAATTGAATCATGAATCATGAATAGAATCATGAATCATCAATTGAATCATGAATCATGAATCATGAATCATGAATCATAAATCGAATCATGAATCATTAGTTGAATCAGGATTCGAATCATGAATTGAATTATGAATCATGAATCATGAATCATGAATTGAATCATGAATCATGAATCATGAATTGAATCATGAATCATGAATCGAATCATGAATCATGAATTGAATCATGAATCATGAATTGAATCATGAATCATAAATCGAATAATGAATCAAGAGTTGAATCAGGATTCGAATCATGAATTGAATTATGAATCATGAATTGAATCATGAATCATGAATCTTGAATAATGAATCTTGAATTGAATCATAATTCATGAATTGAATTATGAATCATGAATTGAATCATGAATCATGAATCATGAATCAAGAATTGAATCATGAATCATGAATCATGAATCGAATCATGAATCATGAATCGAATCATGAATCATGAATCATGAATTGAATCATGAATCATGAATCATGAATCATGAATCATGAATTGAATCATGAATCATGAATCATGAATTGAATCATGAATCATGAATCCTGAATCATGAATCATGAATTGAATCATGAATAATGAATCATGAATCATGAATTATGAATCTTAAATCGAATCATGAATCATGAATCGAATCATAAATCATGAATCGAATCATGAATCATGAATCATGAATTGAATCATGAATCATGAATCGAATCATGAATCAAATCATGAATTCAATCATGAATCATGAATCATGAATCATAAATCGAATCATGATACATGAATCATGAATCATGAATCATGAATTGAATCATGAATCATGAATTGAATCATGAATCATGAATCATGAATCATGAATTGAATCATGAATCATGAATTGAATCATGAATCATGAATTGAATCATGAATCATGAATCATGAATTGAATCATGAATCATGAATTGAATCATGAATCATGAATCATGAATCATGAATCATGAATCATGAATCATGAATTGAATCATGAATCATGAATCATGAATCGAATCATGAATCATGAATTGAATCATGAGTCATGAATCATGAATCATGAATTGAATCATGAATCATGAATCGAATCATGAATCATGAATCAAGAATCATGAATCGAATCAAGAATCATGAATCGAATCATGAATCATGAATCATGAATCGAATCATGAATCATGAATCAAGAATCATGAATCGAATCATGAATCATGAATCGAATCATGAATCATGAATCATGAATTGAGTCATGAATCATGAATCATGAATCATGAATTGAATCATGAATCATGAATCATGAATTGAATCATGAATCATGAATTATGAATCATGAATCATGAATTATGAATCTTAAATCGAATCATGAATCATGAATCATGAATCATGAATTATGAATCATGAATCATGAATTGAATCATGAATCATGAATCATGAATTGAATCATGAATCATGAATCATGAATCATGAATCATGAATCATAAATCGAATCATGAATCATGAATCATGAATCAAATCATGAATCATGAATCATGAATTGAATCATGAATCATGAATCATGAATTATGAATTGAATCATGAATCATGAATCATGAATTGAATCATGAATCATGAATCATGCATCATGAATCATAAATCGAATCATGAATCATGAATCGAATCATGAATCATGAATCATGAATTATGAATTGAATCATGAATCATGAATCATGAATTGAATCATGAATCATGAATCGAATCATGAATCATGAATCATGAATTGAATCATGAATCATGAATCATGAATCATAAATCAAATCATGAATCATGAGTTAAATCAGGATTCGAATCATGAATTGAAACATGAGTCATGAATTGAATCATGAATCATGAATCTTGAATCATGAATCATGAATTGAATCATGAATCATGAATTGAATCATGAATCATGAATTGAATCATGAATCATGAATCATGAATCATAAATCAAATCATGAATCATGAGTTAAATCAGGATTCGAATCATGAATTGAAACATGAATCATGAATTGAATCATGAATCATGAATCTTGAATCATGAATCATGAATTGAATCATGAATCATGAATTGAATCATGAATCATGAATCGAATCATGAATCATGAATCATGAATCAAGAATCATGAATCGAATCATGAATCATGAATCGAATCATGAATCATGAATCATGAATTGAATCATGAATCATGAATCATGAATCATGAATCATGAATTGAATCATGAATCATGAATCATGAATTGAATCATGAATCATGAATCATGAATCATGAATCATGAATCTTAAATTGAATCATGAATCATGAATCATGAATTATGAATCTTAAATCGAATCATGAATCATAAATCATGAATCGAATCATAAATCATGAATCGAATCATGAATCATGAATCATGAATTGAATCATGAATCATGAATCATTAATCAAGAATCATGAATCGAATCATGAATCATGAATCATGAATCGTGAATCATGAATCATGAATTGAATCATGAATCATGAATCATGAATTGAATCATAAATCATGAATCATGAATCATGAATCATAAATCGAATCATGAATCATGAATCATGAATCGAATCATGAATCATGAATTGAATCATGAATCATGAATCATGAATTATGAATTTAATCATGAATCATGAATCATGAATTGAATAATGAATCATGAATCATGAATCGAATCATGAGTCAAGAATCATGAATCGAATCATGAATCATGAATTGAATCATGAATCATGAATCATGAATCATGAATTGAATCATGAATCATGAATCAAATCATGAATCATGAATTGAATCATGAATCATGAATCATGAATTGAATCATGAATCATGAATCAGGAATCGAATCATAAATCATGAATCAAGAATCATGAATCGAATCATGAATCATGAATTGAATCATGAATCAAATCATGAATTGAATCATGAATCATGAATCATGAATCATAAATCGAATCATGAATCATGAATCATGAATCATGAATCATGAATCATTAATTGAATCATGAATCATGAATCATGAATCATGAAATATGAATCATAAATCAAATCATTAATAATGAATCATGAATCGAATCATGAATCATGAATTATGAATTGAATCATGAATCATGAATCATGAATTATGAATCATGAATTATGAATTGAATCATGAATCATGAATCATGAATTGAATCATGAATCATGAATCATAAATCATGCATCATGAATCATAAATCGAATCATGAATCATGAATCGAATCATGAATCATGAATCATGAATCATGAATTGAATCATGAATCATGAATCATGAATTGAATCATGAATCATGAATAGAATCATGAATCATCAATTGAATCATGAATCATGAATCATGAATCATGAATCATAAATCGAATCATGAATCATTAGTTGAATCAGGATTCGAATCATGAATTGAATTATGAATCATGAATCATGAATCATGAATTGAATCATGAATCATGAATCATGAATTGAATCATGAATCATGAATCGAATCATGAATCATGAATTGAATCATGAATCATGAATCATGAATCATGAATCATAAATCGAATCATGAATCATGAGTTGAATCAGGATTCGAATCATGAATTGAATCAGGATTCGAATCATGAATTGAATTATGAATCATGAATTGAATCATGAATCATGAATCTTGAATAATGAATCATGAATTGAATCATGAATCATGACCTGAATTATGAATCATGAATCATGAATCATGAATCATGAATCATGAATCATGAATCATGAATCGAATCATGAATCATGAATCGAATCATGAATCATGAATTGAATCATAAATCATGAATCATGAATCATGAATTGAATCATGAATCGAATCATGAATCATGAATCAAGAATCATGAATCGAATCATGAATCATGAATCATGAATTGAATCATGAATCATGAATCATGAATCATGAATCATGAATTGAATCATGAATCATAAATTGAATCATGAATCATGAATCCTGAATCGTGAATCATGAATTGAATCATGAATCATGAATCATGAATCATGAATCATGAATTATGAATCTTAAATCGAATCATGAATCATGAATCGAATCATAAATCATGAATCGAATCATGAATCATGAATCATGAATTGAATCATGAATCATGAATCGAATCATGAATCAAATCATGAATTGAATCATGAATCATGAATCATGAATCATAAATCGAATCATGAATCATGAATCATGAATCATGAATCATGAATCATGAATTGAATCATGAATCATGAATCATGAATCATGAATCGAATCATGAATCATGAATCTTAAATCGAATCATGAATCATGAATCATGAATCATGAATCATGAATCATGAATCATGAATCATGAATTGAATCATGAATCATGAATCATGAATCATGAATCGAATCATGAATCATGAATCTTAAATCGAATCATGAATCATGAATCATGAATCGAATCATGAATCATGAATCATGAATTGAATCATGAATCATGAATCATGAATTGAATCATGAATCATGAATCATGAATTATGAATTGAATCATGAATCATGAATCATGAATTGAATCATGAATCATGAATCATGAATTATGAATTGAATCATGAATCACGAATCATGAATTGAATCATGAATCATGAATCATGAATTATGAATTGAATCATGAATCATGAATCATGAATTATGAATTGAATCATGAATCACGAATCATGAATTGAATCATGAATCATGAATCATGAATTATGAATTGAATCATGAATCACGAATCATGAATTGAATCATGAATCATGAATCGAATCATGAATCATGAATCATGAATTATGAATTGAATCATGAATCATGAATCATGAATTGAATCATGAATCATGAATCGAATCATGAATCATGAATCATGAATTGAATCATGAATCATGAATTATGAATTGAATCATGAATCATGAATCATGAATTGAATCATGAATCATGAATCGAATCATGAATCATGAATCATGAATTGAATCATGAATCATGAATCATGAATCATGAATTATAAATCAAATCATGAATCATGAGTTGAATCAGGATTCGAATCATGAATTGAATCATGAATCATGAATTGAATCATGAATCATGAATCTTGAATCATGAATCATGAATTGAATCATGAATCATGAATTGAATCATGAATCATGAATCATGAATCATGAATCATAAATCATGAATTGAATCATGAATCATGAATCATGAATCGAATCATGAATCATGAATCGAATCATGAATCATGAATTGAATCATGAATCATGAATCATGAATCATGAATCATGAATTGAATCATGAATCATGAATCATGAATCGAATGATGAATCATGAATCAAGAATCATGAATCGAATCATGAATCATGAATCGAATCATGAATCATGAATCATGAATTGAGTCATGAATCATGAATCATGAATCATGAATCATGAATCATGAATTGAATCATGAATCATGAATCATGAATCGAATGATGAATCATGAATTGAATCATGAATCATGAATTGAATCATGAATCATGAATCATGAATCATGAATCATGAATTGAGTCATGAATCATGAATCATGAATCATGAATCATGAATTGAATCATGAATCATGAATCATGAATTGAATCATGAATCATGAATTGAATCATGAATCATGAATCATGAATTATGAATCATGAATTGAATCATGAATCATGAATCATGAATTGAATCATGAATCATGAATCATGAATCATGAATCATGAATCATAAATCGAATCATGAATCATGAATCATGAATCAAATCATGAATCATGAATCATAAATCGAATCATGAATCATGAATGGAATCATGAATCATGAATTATGAATTGAATCATGAATCATGAATCATGAATTGAATCATGAATCATGAATCGAATCATGAATCATGAATCATGAATTGAATCATGAATCATGAATCTTGAATCATGAATCATGAATTGAATCATGAATCATGAATTGAATCATGAATCATGAATCATGAATCATGAATCATGAATTATGAATCATGAATTGAATCATGAATCATAAATCAAATCATGAATCATGAGTTAAATCAGGATTCGAATCATGAATTGAAACATGAATCATAATTTGAATCATGAATCATGAATCTTGAATAATGAATCATGAATTGAATCATGAATCATGAATTGAATTATGAATCATGAATCATGAATCATGAATCATGAATCATGAATCATGAATCGAATCATGAATCATGAATCATGAATTGAATCATGAATCATGAATCAAATCATGAATCATGAATTGAATCATGAATCATGAATCATGAATTGAATCATGAATCATGAATCAGGAATCGAATCATAAATCATGAATCAAGAATCATGAATCGAATCATGAATCATGAATTGAATCATGAATCAAATCATGAATTGAATCATGAATCATGAATCATGAATCATAAATCGAATCATGAATCATGAATCATGAATCATGAATCATGAATCATTAATTGAATCATGAATCATGAATCATGAATCATGAAATATGAATCATAAATCAAATCATTAATAATGAATCATGAATCGAATCATGAATCATGAATTATGAATTGAATCATGAATCATGAATCATGAATTATGAATCATGAATTATGAATTGAATCATGAATCATGAATCATGAATTGAATCATGAATCATGAATCATAAATCATGCATCATGAATCATAAATCGAATCATGAATCATGAATCGAATCATGAATCATGAATCATGAATCATGAATTGAATCATGAATCATGAATCATGAATTGAATCATGAATCATGAATAGAATCATGAATCATCAATTGAATCATGAATCATGAATCATGAATCATGAATCATAAATCGAATCATGAATCATTAGTTGAATCAGGATTCGAATCATGAATTGAATTATGAATCATGAATCATGAATCATGAATTGAATCATGAATCATGAATCATGAATTGAATCATGAATCATGAATCGAATCATGAATCATGAATTGAATCATGAATCATGAATCATGAATCATGAATCATAAATCGAATCATGAATCATGAGTTGAATCAGGATTCGAATCATGAATTGAATCAGGATTCGAATCATGAATTGAATTATGAATCATGAATTGAATCATGAATCATGAATCTTGAATAATGAATCATGAATTGAATCATGAATCATGACCTGAATTATGAATCATGAATCATGAATCATGAATCATGAATCATGAATCATGAATCATGAATCGAATCATGAATCATGAATCGAATCATGAATCATGAATTGAATCATGAATCATGAATCATGAATCATGAATTGAATCATGAATCGAATCATGAATCATGAATCAAGAATCATGAATCGAATCATGAATCATGAATCGAATCATGAATCATGAATCATGAATTGAATCATGAATCATGAATCATGAATCATGAATCATGAATTGAATCATGAATCATAAATTGAATCATGAATCATGAATCCTGAATCGTGAATCATGAATTGAATCATGAATCATGAATCATGAATCATGAATTATGAATCTTAAATCGAATCATGAATCATGAATCGAATCATAAATCATGAATCGAATCATGAATCATGAATCATGAATTGAATCATGAATCATGAATCGAATCATGAATCAAATCATGAATTGAATCATGAATCATGAATCATGAATCATAAATCGAATCATGAATCATGAATCATGAATCATGAATCATGAATTGAATCATGAATCATGAATCATGAATCATGAATCGAATCATGAATCATGAATCTTAAATCGAATCATGAATCATGAATCATGAATCATGAATCATGAATCATGAATCATGAATTGAATCATGAATCATGAATCATGAATCATGAATCGAATCATGAATCATGAATCTTAAATCGAATCATGAATCATGAATCATGAATCGAATCATGAATCATGAATCATGAATTGAATCATGAATCATGAATCATGAATTGAATCATGAATCATGAATTATGAATTGAATCATGAATCATGAATCATGAATTGAATCATGAATCATGAATTATGAATTGAATCATGAATCACGAATCATGAATTGAATCATGAATCATGAATCATGAATTATGAATTGAATCATGAATCACGAATCATGAATTGAATCATGAATCATGAATCGAATCATGAATCATGAATCATGAATTATGAATTGAATCATGAATCATGAATCATGAATTGAATCATGAATCATGAATCGAATCATGAATCATGAATCATGAATTGAATCATGAATCATGAATTATGAATTGAATCATGAATCATGAATCATGAATTGAATCATGAATCATGAATCGAATCATGAATCATGAATCATGAATTGAATCATGAATCATGAATCATGAATCATGAATTATAAATCAAATCATGAATCATGAGTTGAATCAGGATTCGAATCATGAATTGAATCATGAATCATGAATTGAATCATGAATCATGAATCTTGAATCATGAATCATGAATTGAATCATGAATCATGAATTGAATCATGAATCATGAATCATGAATCATGAATCATAAATCATGAATTGAATCATGAATCATGAATCATGAATCGAATCATGAATCATGAATCGAATCATGAATCATGAATTGAATCATGAATCATGAATCATGAATCATGAATCATGAATTGAATCATGAATCATGAATCATGAATCATGAATCGAATGATGAATCATGAATCAAGAATCATGAATCGAATCATGAATCATGAATCGAATCATGAATCATGAATCATGAATTGAGTCATGAATCATGAATCATGAATCATGAATCATGAATTGAATCATGAATCATGAATCATGAATCGAATGATGAATCATGAATTGAATCATGAATCATGAATTGAATCATGAATCATGAATCATGAATCATGAATCATGAATTGAGTCATGAATCATGAATCATGAATCATGAATCATGAATTGAATCATGAATCATGAATCATGAATTGAATCATGAATCATGAATTGAATCATGAATCATGAATCATGAATTATGAATCATGAATTGAATCATGAATCATGAATCATGAATCAAATCATGAATCATGAATCATAAATCGAATCATGAATCATGAATGGAATCATGAATCATGAATTATGAATTGAATCATGAATCATGAATCATGAATTGAATCATGAATCATGAATCGAATCATGAATCATGAATCATGAATTGAATCATGAATCATGAATCTTGAATCATGAATCATGAATTGAATCATGAATCATGAATTGAATCATGAATCATGATCATGAATCATGAATTATGAATCATGAATTGAATCATGAATCATAAATCAAATCATGAATCATGAGTTAAATCAGGATTCGAATCATGAATTGAAACATGAATCATAATTTGAATCATGAATCATGAATCTTGAATAATGAATCATTTGAAATTGAATCATGAATCATGAATTGAATTATGAATCATGAATCATGAATCATGAATCATGAATCATGAATCATGAATCATGAATCGAATCATGAAGTCATGAATCGAATCATGAATCATGAATTGAATCATGAATAATGAATCATGAATCATGAATCATGAATCATGAATTGAATCATGAATCATGAATCATGAATCGAATCATGAATCATGAATCCAAGAATCATGAATCGAATCATGAATCATGGAATCGAATCATGAATCATGAATCATGAATTGAATCATGAATCATGAATCATGAATCATGAATCATGAACTTGAATCATGAATCATGAATCATGAATTGAATCATGAATCATGAATCCTGAATCATGAATCATGAATTGAATCATGAATCATGAATCATGAATCATGAATCATGAATCATGAATTATGAATCTTAAATCGTATCATGAATCATGAATCATGAATCGAATCATAAAGCATGAATCGAATCATGAATCATGAATTGAATCATGAATCATGAATCGAATCATGAATCAAAATCATGAATTGAATCATGAATCATGAATCATGAATCATGAATTGAATCATGAATCATGAATTGAATCATGAATCATGAATCATGAATCATGAATCATAAATCAAATCATTAATCATGAATCATGAATCGAATCATGAATCATGAATCATTGAATTGAATCATGAATCATGAACTCATGAATTATGAATTGAATCATGAATCATGAATCATGAATCATGAATCATGAATCATGAATCGAATCATGAATCATGAATCATGAATCGAATCATGAATCATGAATCATGAATTGAATCATGAATCATGAATCATGAAATGAATCATGAATCATGAATCGAATCATGAATCATGAATTAAATCATGAATCATGAATCATGAATCATGAATCATGAATCATGAATCGAATCATGAATCATGAATCATGAATTGAATCATGAATCATGAATCGAATCATGAATCATGAATCATGAATCATGAATCATGAATCATGAATCATGAATCATGAATCATGAATCAGAATCATGAATCATGAATCATGAATTGAATCATGAATCATGAATCATGAATCATGAATTGAATCATAAATCATGAATCGAATCATGAATCATGAATCATGAATCATGAATTGAATCATGAATCATGAATCGAATCATGAATCATGAATCGAATCATGAATCATGAATCATGAATTGAATCATGAATCATGAATCATGAATCATGAATCATGAATTGAATCATGAATCATGAATCGAATCATGAATCATGAATTGAATCATGATCGAATCATGAATCATGAATCATGAATTGTATCATGAATCATGAATCGAAATCATGAATCATGAATTGAATCATGAATCGAATCATGAATCAATGAATCATGAATTGTATCATGAATCATGAATCGAATCATGAATCATGAATCATGAATCATGATTCAATGAATCATGAATATGAATCATGAATTCATGAATCATGAATCATGAATTGAATCATGAATCATGAATATGATTGAATCATGAATCATGAATCATGATTGAATCATGAATCATGAATCATGAATCATGAATCATGATTGAATCATGAATCATGAATCATGATTGAATCATGAATCATGAATCATGACATGAATCTTAAATCGAATCATGAATTATGAATCATGAATCATGAATTGAATCATGAAATCATGAATCATGAATCATGAATCATGAACTATGAATCTTAAATCGAATCATGAATCATGAATCGAGTTCATAAATCATGAATCGAATCATGAATCATGAATCATGAATTGAATCATGAATCATGAATCATGAATCGAATCATGAATCATGAATCATGAATCGTGAATCATGAATCATGAATTGAATCATGAATCATGAATCATGAATTGAATCATAAATCATGAATTCATGAATCATGAATCATGAATCATGAATCATAAATCATAATCATGAATCATGAATCATGAATCATGAATCATGAATCATAAATCGAATCATGAATCATGAATCATGAATCGAATCATGAATCATGAATCATGAATCATGAATTGAATCATGAATCATGAATCATGAATTATGAAACATGAATCATGAATTGAATAATGAATCATGAATCATGAATCGAATCATGAATCATGAGTCAAGAATCATGAATCGAATCATGAATCATGAATTGAATCATGAATCATGAATCATGAATCATGAATCGAATCATGAATCATGAGTCAAGAAGCATGAATTAAATCATGAATCATGAATTGAATCATGAATCATGAATCATGAATCATGAATTGAATCATGAATCATGAATCATGAATCGAATCATAAATCATGAATCAAGAATCATGAATCATGAATCATGAATTGAATCATGAATCATGAATCATGAATTGAATCATGAATCATGAATTATGAATCATGAATCATAAATCGAATCATTAATCATGAATCATGAATCGAATCATGAATCATGAATCATGAATCATGAATTATGAATTGAATCATGAATCATGAATCATGAATTGAATCATGAATCATGAATCAAATCATGAATCATGAATTGAATCATGAATCATGAATCATGAATCATGAATTGAATCATGAATCATGAATCGAATCATGAATCATGAGTCAAGAAGCATGAATCAAATCATGAATCATGAATCAAATCATGAATCAAATCATGAATTGAATCATAAATCATGAATCATGAATCATAAATCGAATCATGAATCATGAATCATGAATCATGAATCATGAATCATGAATTGAATCATGAATCATGAATTGAATCATGAATCATGAGTCAAGAATCATGAATCGAATCATGAATCATGAATTGAATCATGAATCATGAATCATGAATCATGAATTGAATCAAGAATCATGAATCGAATCATGAATCATGAGTCAAGAAGCATGAATGAAATCATGAATCATGAATCAAATCATGAATCAAATCATGAATTGAATCATGAATCATGAATCATGAATCATAAATCGAATCATGAATCATGAATCATGAATCATGAATCATGAATTGAATCATGAATCATGAATCATGAATCATGAATCATAAATCGAATCATTAATCATGAATCATGAATTGAATCATGAATCATGAATCATGAATCGTGAATTATGAATTGAATCATGAATCATGAATCATGAATTGAATCATGAATCATGAATCGAATCATGAATCATGAATTGAATCATGAATCATGTATCGAATCATGAATCATGAATCATGAATTGAATCATGAATCATAAATCGAATAATGAATCATGAGTTGAAGCAGGATTCGAATCATGAATTGAATTATGAATCATGAATTGAATCATGAATCATGAATCTTGAATAATGAATCTTGAATTGAATCATGAATCATGAATTGAATTATGAATCATGAATTGAATCATGAATCATAAATCATGAATCATGAATCATGAATTGAATCATGAATCATGAATCATGAATCGAATCATGAATCATGAATCAAGAATCATGAATCGAATCATGAATCATGAATCGAATCATGAATCATGAATCATGAATTAATTCATGAATCATGAATCATGAATCATGAATCATGAATTGAATCATGAATCATGAATCATGAATTGAATCATGAATCATGAATCCTGAATCATGAATCATGAATTGAATCATGAATCATGAATCGAATCATGAATCAAATCATGAATTGAATCATGAATCATGAATCATGAATTGAATCATGAATCATGAATCATGAATCATGAATCATAAATCGAATCATTAATCATGAATCATGAATCGAATCATGAATCATGAATCATGAATTGAATCATGAATCATGAATCATGAATCGAATCATGAATCATGAATCATGAATCATGAATCATGAATCATGAATCATGAATCGAATCATGAATCATGAATCGAATCATGAATCATGAATCATGAATTGAATCATGAATCATGAATCATGAATCATGAATCATGAATCATGAATCGAATCATGAATCATGAATTATGAATCGAATCATGAATCATGAATCATGAATTGAATCATGAATCATGAATCATGAATTGAATCATGAATCATGAATCGAATCATGAATCATGAATTAAATCATGAATCATGAATCATGAATCATGAATCATGAATCATGAATCGAATCATGAATCATGAATCATGAATTGAATCATGAATCATGAATCGAATCATGAATCATGAATCATGAATCATGAATCGAATCATGAATCATGAATCGAATCATTAATCATGAATCATGAATTGAATCATGAATCATGAATCATGAATCATGAATCATGAATTGAATCATGAATCATGAATCGAATCATGAATCATGAATCGAATCATGAATCATGAATCATGAATTGTATCATGAATCATGAATCGAATCATGAATCATGAATCAAGAATCATGAATCATGAATCATGAATCATGAATTGAATCATGAATCATGAATCTTAAATCGAATCATGAATTATGAATCATGAATCATGAATTGAATCATGAATCATGAATCATGAATCATGAATCATGAACTATGAATCTTAAATCGAATCATGAATCATGAATCATGAATCATGAATCATGAATTAAGAATCTTAAATCGAATCATGAATCATGAATCATGAATCGAATCATAAATCATGAATCGAATCATGAATCATGAATCATGAATCGAATCATGAATCATGAATCATGAATCGTGAATCATGAATCATGAATTGAATCATGAATCATGAATCATGAATTGAATCATAAATCATGAACCATGAATCATGAATCATGAATCATGAATCGTGAATCATGAATTATGAATTGAATCATGAATCATGAATCATGAATCATGAATTGAATCATGAATCATGAATCATGCATCATGAATCATAAATCGAATCATGAATCATGAATCGAATCATGAATCATGAATCATGAATTATGAATTGAATCATGAATCATGAATCATGAATTGAATCATGAATCATAAATCGAATCATTAATCATGAATCATGAATCGAATCATGAATCATGAATCATGAATCATGAATCATGAATCATGAATTGAATCATGAATCATGAATCGAATCATGAATCATGAATTGAATCATGAATCGAATCATGAATCATGAATCATGAATTGTATCATGAATCATGAATCGAATCATGAATCATGAATCATGAATCATGAATCATGAATTGAATCATGAATCATGAATCAAGAATCATGAATCGAATCATGAATCATTAATCGAATCATGAATCATGAATCATGAATTGAATCATGAATCATGAATCATGAATCATAAATCATGAAATATGAATCATGAATTGAATCATGAATCATGAATTGAATCATGAATCATGAATCATGAATTGAATCATGAATCATGATACATGAATCATGAATCATGAATCATGAATTATGATTCTTAAATCGAATCATGAATTATGAATCATGAATCATGAATTGAATCATGAATCATGAATCATGAATCATGAATCATGAATTATGAATCTTAAATCGAATCATGAATCATGAATCATGAATCATGAATTAAGAATCTTAAATCGAATCATGAATCATGAATCGAGTCATAAATCATGAATCGAATCATGAATCATGAATCATGAATTGAATCATGAATCATGAATCATGAATCGAATCATGAATCATGAATCATGAATCGTGAATCATGAATCATGAATTAAATCATGAATCATGAATCATGAATTGAATCATAAATCATGAATCATGAATCATGAATCATGAATCATAAATCGAATCATGAATCATGAATCATGAATCGAATCATGAATCATGAATCATGAATCATGAATTGAATCATGAATCATGAATCATGAATTATGAATCATGAATCATGAATTGAATAATGAATCATGAATCATGAATCGAATCATGAATCATGAGTCAAGAATCATGAATCGAATCATGAATCATGAATTGAATCATGAATCATGAATCATGAATCATGAATTGAATCATGAATCGAATCATGAATCATGAGTCAAGAAGCATGAATCAAATCATGAATCATGAATTGAATCATGAATCTTGAATCATGAATCATGAATCATGAATCATGAATCATGAATTGAATCATGAATCATGAATCATGAATCGAATCATAAATCATGAATCAAGAATCATGAATCGAATCATGAATCATGAATCGAATCATGAATCAAATCATGAATTGAATCATGAATCATGAATCATGAATCATAAATCGAATCATGAATCATGAATCATGAATCATGAATCATGAATCATGAATCATGAATCATGAATCATAATCGAATCATGCATCATGAATCATGAATCATAAATCGAATCATTAATCATGAATCATGAATCGAATCATGAATCATGAATCATGAATCATGAATTATGAATTGAATCATGAATCATGAATCATGAATTGAATCATGAATCATGAATCGAATCATGAATCATGAATTGAATCATGAATCATGAATTGAATCATGAATCATAAATCGAATAATGAATCAAGAGTTGAATCAGGATTCGAATCATGAATTGAATTATGAATCATGAATTGAATCATGAATCATGAATCTTGAATAATGAATCTTGAATTGAATCATAATTCATGAATTGAATTATGAATCATGAATTGAATCATGAATCATGAATCATGAATCATGAATTGAATCATGAATCATGAATCATGAATCGAATCATGAATCATGAATCGAATCATGAATCATGAATCATGAATTGAATCATGAATCATGAATCATGAATCATGAATCATGAATTGAATCATGAATCATGAATCATGAATTGAATCATGAATCATGAATCCTGAATCATGAATCATGAATTGAATCATGAATCATGAATCATGAATCATGAATTATGAATCTTAAATCGAATCATGAATCATGAATCGAATCATAAATCATGAATCGAATCATGAATCATGAATCATGAATTGAATCATGAATCATGAATCGAATCATGAATCAAATCATGAATTCAATCATGAATCATGAATCATGAATCATAAATCGAATCATGATACATGAATCATGAATCATGAATCATGAATTGAATCATGAATCATGAATCATGAATCATGAATCATGAATCATAAATCGAATCATGATACATGAATCATGAATCATGAATCATGAATTGAATCATGAATCATGAATCATGAATCATGAATTGAATCATGAATCATGAATTGAATCATGAATCATGAATTGAATCATGAATCATGAATCATGAATTGAATCATGAATCATGAATTGAATCATGAATCATGAATCATGAATCATGAATCATGAATCATGAATCATGAATTGAATCATGAATCATGAATCATGAATCGAATCATGAATCATGAATTGAATCATGAGTCATGAATCATGAATCATGAATCATGAATTGAATCATGAATCATGAATCATGAATCGAATCATGAATCATGAATCAAGAATCATGAATCGAATCAAGAATCATGAATCGAATCATGAATCATGAATCATGAATCGAATCATGAATCATGAATCAAGAATCATGAATCGAATCATGAATCATGAATCGAATCATGAATCATGAATCATGAATTGAGTCATGAATCATGAATCATGAATCATGAATTGAATCATGAATCATGAATCATGAATTGAATCATGAATCATGAATCATGAATCATGAATCATGAATTATGAATCTTAAATCGAATCATGAATCATGAATCATGAATCATGAATTATGAATCATGAATCATGAATTGAATCATGAATCATGAATCATGAATTGAATCATGAATCATGAATCATGAATCATGAATCATGAATCATGAATCATAAATCGAATCATGAATCATGAATCAAATCATGAATCATGAATCATGAATTGAATCATGAATCATGAATCATGAATTATGAATTGAATCATGAATCATGAATCATGAATTGAATCATGAATCATGAATCATGCATCATGAATCATAAATCGAATCATGAATCATGAATCGAATCATGAATCATGAATCATGAATTATGAATTGAATCATGAATCATGAATCATGAATTGAATCATGAATCATGAATCGAATCATGAATCATGAATTATGAATTGAATCATGAATCATGAATCATGAATCATAAATCAAATCATGAATCATGAGTTAAATCAGGATTCGAATCATGAATTGAAACATGAATCATGAATTGAATCATGAATCATGAATCTTGAATCATGAATCATGAATCATGAATCGAATCATAAATCATGAATCAAGAATCATGAATCGAATCATGAATCATGAATCGAATCATGAATCAAATCATGAATTGAATCATGAATCATGAATCATGAATCATAAATCGAATCATGAATCATGAATCATGAATCATGAATCATGAATCATGAATCATGAATCATGAATCATAAATCGAATCATGCATCATGAATCATGAATCATAAATCGAATCATTAATCATGAATCATGAATCGAATCATGAATCATGAATCATGAATCATGAATTATGAATTGAATCATGAATCATGAATCATGAATTGAATCATGAATCATGAATCGAATCATGAATCATGAATTGAATCATGAATCATGAATTGAATCATGAATCATAAATCGAATAATGAATCAAGAGTTGAATCAGGATTCGAATCATGAATTGAATTATGAATCATGAATTGAATCATGAATCATGAATCATGAATCATGAATCATGAATTGAATCATGAATCATGAATCATGAATCGAATCATGAATCATGAATCGAATCATGAATCATGAATCATGAATTGAATCATGAATCATGAATCATGAATCATGAATCATGAATTGAATCATGAACATGAATCATGAATTGAATCATGAATCATGAATCCTGAATCATGAATCATGAATTGAATCATGAATCATGAATCATGAATCATGAATTATGAATCTTAAATCGAATCATGAATCATGAATCGAATCATGAATCATGAATCATGAATTGAATCATGAATCATGAATCGAATCATGAATCAAATCATGAATTCAATCATGAATCATGAATCATGAATCATAAATCGAATCATGATACATGAATCATGAATCATGAATCATGAATTGAATCATGAATCATGAATCATGAATCATGAATCATGAATCATAAATGGAATCATGATACATGAATCATGAATCATGAATCATGAATTGAATCATGAATCATGAATCATGAATCATGAATTGAATCATGAATCATGAATTGAATCATGAATCATGAATTGAATCATGAATCATGAATCATGAATTGAATCATGAATCATGAATTGAATCATGAATCATGAATCATGAATCATGAATCATGAATCATGAATCATGAATTGAATCATGAATCATGAATCATGAATCGAATCATGAATCATGAATTGAATCATGAGTCATGAATCATGAATCATGAATCATGAATTGAATCATGAATCATGAATCATGAATCGAATCATGAATCATGAATCAAGAATCATGAATCGAATCAAGAATCATGAATCGAATCATGAATCATGAATCATGAATCGAATCATGAATCATGAATCAAGAATCATGAATCGAATCATGAATCATGAATCGAATCATGAATCATGAATCATGAATTGAGTCATGAATCATGAATCATGAATCATGAATTGAATCATGAATCATGAATCATGAATTGAATCATGAATCATGAATCATGAATCATGAATCATGAATTATGAATCTTAAATCGAATCATGAATCATGAATCATGAATCATGAATTATGAATCATGAATCATGAATTGAATCATGAATCATGAATCATGAATTGAATCATGAATCATGAATCATGAATCATGAATCATGAATCATAAATCGAATCATGAATCATGAATCAAATCATGAATCATGAATCATGAATTGAATCATGAATCATGAATCATGAATTATGAATTGAATCATGAATCATGAATCATGAATTGAATCATGAATCATGAATCATGAATTGAATCATGAATCATGAATCTTGAATCATGAATTATGAATTGAATCATGAATCATAAATCGAATCATGAATCATGAATCGAATCATGAATCATGAATCATGAATTATGAATTGAATCATGAATCATGAATCATGAATTGAATCATGAATCATGAATCGAATCATGAATCATGAATTATGAATTGAATCATGAATCATGAATCATGAATCATAAATCAAATCATGAATCATGAGTTAAATCAGGATTCGAATCATGAATTGAAACATGAATCATGAATTGAATCATGAATCATGAATCTTGAATCATGAATCATGAATTGAATCATGAATCATGAATTGAATCATGAATCATGAATTATGAATCGAATCATGAATCATGAATCATGAATCAAGAATCATGAATCGAATCATGAATCATGAATCGAATCATGAATCATGAATCATGAATTGAATCATGAATCATGAATCATGAATCATGAATCATGAATTGAATCATGAATCATGAATCATGAATCATGAATCATGAATCATGAATCTTAAATTGAATCATGAATCATGAATCATGAATTATGAATCTTAAATCGAATCATGAATCATAAATCATGAATCGAATCATAAATCATGAATCGAATCATGAATCATGAATCATGAATTGAATCATGAATCATGAATCATTAATCAAGAATCATGAATCGAATCATGAATCATGAATCATGAATCGTGAATCATGAATCATGAATTGAATCATGAATCATGAATCATGAATTGAATCATAAATCATGAATCATGAATCATGAATCATAAATCGAATCATGAATCATGAATCATGAATCGAATCATGAATCATGAATCATGAATTGAATCATGAATCATGAATCATGAATTATGAATTTAATCATGAATCATGAATCATGAATTGAATAATGAATCATGAATCATGAATCGAATCATGAGTCAAGAATCATGAATCGAATCATGAATCATGAATTGAATCATGAATCATGAATCATGAATCATGAATTGAATCATGAATCATGAATCAAATCATGAATCATGAATTGAATCATGAATCATGAATCATGAATTGAATCATGAATCCTGAATCAGGAATCGAATCATAAATCATGAATCAAGAATCAAGAATCATGAATCGAATCATGAATCATGAATTGAATCATGAATCAAATCATGAATTGAATCATGAATCATGAATCATAAATCATAAATCGAATCATGAATCATGAATCATGAATCATGAATCATGAATCATTAATTGAATCATGAATCATGAATCATGAAATATGAATCATAAATCAAATCATTAATCATGAATCATGAATCGAATCATGAATTATGAATTGAATCATGAATCATGAATCATGAATTATGAATCATGAATTATGAATTGAATCATGAATCATGAATCATGAATTGAATCAAGAATCATGAATCATAAATCATGCATCATGAATCATAAATCGAATCATGAATCATGAATCGAATCATGAATCATGAATCATGAATCATGAATTGAATCATGAATCATGAATCATGAATTGAATCATGAATCATGAATAGAATCATGAATCATCAATTGAATCATGAATCATGAATCATGAATCATGAATCATGAATCGAATCATGAATCATTAGTTGAATCAGGATTCGAATCATGAATTGAATTATGAATCATGAATCATGAATCATGAATTGAATCATGAATCATGAATCATGAATTGAATCATGAATCATGAATCGAATCATGAATCATGAATTGAATCATGAATCATGAATCATGAATCATGAATCATAAATCGAATCATGAATCATGAGTTGAATCAGGATTCGAATCATGAATTGAATCATGAATCATGAATCATGAATTGAATCATGAATCATGAATCGAATCATGAATCATGAATTGAATCATGAATCATGAATCATGAATCATAAATCGAATCATGAATCATGAGTTGAATCAGGATTCGAATCATGAATTGAATTATGAATCATGAATTGAATCATGAATCATGAATCTTGAATAATGAATCATGAATTGAATCATGAATCATGACCTGAATTATGAATCATGAATCATGAATCATGAATTGAATCATGAATCATGAATCATGAATTGAATCATGAATCATGAATCGAATCATGAATCATGAATTGAATCATGAATCATGAATCATGAATCATGAATCATAAATCGAATCATGAATCATGAGTTGAATCAGGATTCGAATCATGAATTGAATTATGAATCATGAATTGAATCATGAATCATGAATCTTGAATAATGAATCATGAATTGAATCATGAATCATGACCTGAATTATGAATCATGAATCATGAATCATGAATCATGAATCATGAATCATGAATCATGAATCGAATCATGAATCATGAATCGAATCATGAATCATGAATTGAATCATGAATCATGAATCATGAATCATGAATTGAATCATGAATCGAATCATGAATCATGAATCAAGAATCATGAATCGAATCATGAATCATGAATCGAATCATGAATCATGAATCATGAATTGAATCATGAATCATGAATCATGAATCATGAATCATGAATTGAATCATGAATCATAAATTGAATCATGAATCATGAATCCTGAATCGTGAATCATGAATTGAATCATGAATCATGAATCATGAATCATGAATCATGAATTATGAATCTTAAATCGAATCATGAATCATGAATCGAATCATAAATCATGAATCGAATCATGAATCATGAATCATGAATTGAATCATGAATCATGAATCGAATCATGAATCAAATCATGAATTGAATCATGAATCATGAATCATGAATCATAAATCGAATCATGAATCATGAATCATGAATCATGAATCATGAATCATGAATTGAATCATGAATCATGAATCATGAATCATGAATCATGAATCATAAATCAAATCATTAATCATGAATCATGAATCGAATCATGAATCATGAATCATGAATTGAATCATGAATCATGAATCATGAATTGAATCATGAATCATGAATCATGAATTGAATCATGAATCATGAATTGAATCATGAATCATGAATCATGAATTAAATCATGAATCATGAATCATGAATCATGAATCATGAATCATGAATCGAATCATGAATCATGAATCATGAATTGAATCATGAATCATGAATCGAATCATGAATCATGAATCATTAATCATGAATTGAATCATGAATCATGAATCGAATCATGAATCATGAATCATGAATTGAATCATGAATCATGAATTGTATCATGAATCATGAATCGAATCATGAATCATGAATCATGAATCATGAATTGAATCATGAATCATGAATCAAATCATGAATCATGAATTGAATCATGAATCATGAATCATGAATTGAATCATGAATCATGAATCAGGAATCTAATCATAAATCATGAATCAAGAATCATGAATCGAATCATGAATCATGAATTGAATCATGAATCAAATCATGAATTGAATCATGAATCATGAATCATGAATCATAAATCGAATCATGAATCATGAATCATGAATCATGAATCATGAATTGAATCATGAATCATGAATCATGAATCATGAAATATGAATCATAAATCGAATCATTAATCATGAATCATGAATCGAATCATGAATCATGAATTATGAATTGAATCATGAATCATGAATCATGAATTATGAATTGAATCATGAATCATGAATTGAATCATGAATCATGAATCATAAATCATGCATCATGAATCATAAATCGAATCATGAATCATGAATCGAATCATGAATCATGAATCATGAATTGAATTATGAATCATGAATCGAATCATGAATCATGAATTGAATCATGAATCATGAATCATGAATCATAAATCGAATCATGAATCATGAGTTGAATCAGGATTCGAATCATGAATTGAATTATGAATCATGAATCATGAATCATGAATTGAATCATGAATCATGAATCATGAATTGAATCATGAATCATGAATCGAATTATGAATCATGAATTGAATCATGAATCATGAATCTTGAATCATGAATCATAAATCGAATCATGAATCATGAGTTGAATCAGGATTCGAATCATGAATTGAATTATGAATCATGAATTGAATCATGAATCATGAATCTTGAATAATGAATCATGAATTGAATCATGAATCATGACCTGAATTATGAATCATGAATCATGAATCATGAATCATGAATCATGAATCATGAATCGAATCATGAATCATGAATCGAATCATGAATCATGAATTGAATCATGAATCATGAATCATGAATCATGAATTGAATCATGAATCATGAATCATGAATCGAATCATGAATCATGAATCAAGAATCATGAATCGAATCATGAATCATGAATCGAATCATGAATCATGAATCATGAATTGAATCATGAATCATGAATCATGAATCATGAATCATGAATTGAATCATGAATCATGAATTGAATCATGAATCATGAATCCTGAATCGTGAATCATGAATTGAATCATGAATCATGAATCATGAATCATGAATCATGAATTATGAATCTTAAATCGAATCATGAATCATGAATCGAATCATAAATCATGAATCGAATCATGAATCATGAATCATGAATTGAATCATGAATCATGAATCGAATCATGAATCAAATCATGAATTGAATCATGAATCATGAATCATGAATCATAAATCGAATCATGAATCATGAATCATGAATCATGAATTGAATCATGAATCATGAATCATGAATTGAATCATGAATCATGAATCATGAATCATGAATCATGAATCATAAATCGAATCATTAATCATGAATCATGAATCGAATCATGAATCATGAATCATGAATTGAATCATGAATCATGAATCATGAATTATGAATTGAATCATAAATCATGAATCATGAATCATGAATCATGAATCACGAATCGAATCATGAATCATGAATCATGAATCGAATCATGAATCATGAATCATGAATTGAATCATGAATCATTAATTGAATCATGAATCATGAATCGAATCATGAATCATGAATCATGAATTAAATCATGAATCATGAATCATGAATCATGAATCATGAATCGAATCATGAATCATGAATTGAATCATGAATCATGAATCGAATCATGAATCATGAATCATGAATCATGAATTGAATCATGAATCATGAATCGAATCATGAATCATGAATCATGAATTGAATCATGAATCATGAATCATGAATTGTATCATGAATCATGAATCGAATCATGAATCATGAATCATGAATCATGAATCATGAATTGAATCATGAATCATGAATCAAGAATCATGAATCGAATCATGAATCATGAATTGAATCATGAATCATGAATCATGAATTGAATCATGAATCATGAATCATGAATCATGAATCATGAATTGAATCATGAATCATGAATCATGAATTGAA
Source organism: Mixophyes fleayi (assembly GCF_038048845.1). Lineage (NCBI taxonomy): Eukaryota > Metazoa > Chordata > Amphibia > Anura > Limnodynastidae > Mixophyes > Mixophyes fleayi. Next base: position 3,725 of record NW_027446672.1, on the reverse strand, counting down.
TCATGAATCATGAATCATGAATCATGAATCATGAATTATGAATCTTAAATCGAATCATGAATCATGAATCATAATTCATGAATTAAGAATCTTAAATCGAATCATGAATCATGATTTATGAATCGAGTCATAAATCATGAATCGAATCATGAATCATGAATCATGAATTGAATCATGAATCATAAATTGAATCATGAATCATGAATCCTGAATCGTGAATCATGAATTGAATCATGAATCATGAATCATGAATCATGAATTATGAATCTTAAATCGAATCATGAATCATGAATCGAATCATAAATCATGAATCGAATCATGAATCATGAATCATGAATTGAATCATGAATCATGAATCGAATCATGAATCAAATCATGAATTGAATCATGAATCATGAATCATGAATCATAAATCGAATCATGAATCATGAATCATGAATCATGAATCATGAATCATGAATTGAATCATGAATCATGAATCATGAATCATGAATCATAAATCAAATCATTAATCATGAATCATGAATCGAATCATGAATCATGAATCATGAATTGAATCATGAATCATGAATCATGAATTATGAATTGAATCATGAATCATGAATCATGAATAATGAATCATGAATCATGAATCGAATCATGAATCATGAATCATGAATCGAATCATGAGTCATGAATCATGAATTGAATCATGAATCATGAATCATGAATTGAATCATGAATCATGAATCGAATCATGAATCATGAATCATGAATTAAATCATGAATCATGAATCATGAATCATGAATCATGAATCATGAATCGAATCATGAATCATGAATCATGAATTGAATCATGAATCATGAATCAAATCATGAATCATGAATCATTAATCATGAATTGAATCATGAATCATGAATCGAATCATGAATCATGAATCATGAATTGAATCATGAATCATGAATCATGAATTGTATCATGAATCATGAATCGAATCATGAATCATGAATCATGAATCATGAATCATGAATTGAATCATGAATCATGAATCAAATCATGAATCATGAATTGAATCATGAATCATGAATCATGAATTGAATCATGAATCATGAATCAGGAATCTAATCATAAATCATGAATCAAGAATCATGAATCGAATCATGAATCATGAATTGAATCATGAATCAAATCATGAATTGAATCATGAATCATGAATCATGAATCATAAATCGAATCATGAATCATGAATCATGAATCATGAATCATGAATTGAATCATGAATCATGAATCATGAATCATGAAATATGAATCATAAATCGAATCATTAATCATGAATCATGAATCGAATCATGAATCATGAATTATGAATTGAATCATGAATCATGAATCATGAATTATGAATTGAATCATGAATCATGAATTGAATCATGAATCATGAATCATAAATCATGCATCATGAATCATAAATCGAATCATGAATCATGAATCGAATCATGAATCATGAATCATGAATTGAATCATGAATCATGAATCGAATCATGAATCATGAATTGAATCATGAATCATGAATCATGAATCATAAATCGAATCATGAATCATGAGTTGAATCAGGATTCGAATCATGAATTGAATTATGAATCATGAATCATGAATCATGAATTGAATCATGAATCATGAATCATGAATTGAATCATGAATCATGAATCGAATTATGAATCATGAATTGAATCATGAATCATGAATCTTGAATCATGAATCATAAATCGAATCATGAATCATGAGTTGAATCAGGATTCGAATCATGAATTGAATTATGAATCATGAATTGAATCATGAATCATGAATCTTGAATAATGAATCATGAATCGAATCATGAATCATGAATCGAATCATGAATCATGAATTGAATCATGAATCGAATTATGAATCATGAATTGAATCATGAATCATGAATCTTGAATCATGAATCATAAATCGAATCATGAATCATGAGTTGAATCAGGATTCGAATCATGAATTGAATTATGAATCATGAATTGAATCATGAATCATGAATCATGAATCATGAATCATGAATCGAATCATGAATCATGAATCGAATCATGAATCATGAATTGAATCATGAATCATGAATCATGAATCATGAATTGAATCATGAATCATGAATCATGAATCGAATCATGAATCATGAATCAAGAATCATGAATCGAATCATGAATCATGAATCGAATCATGCATCATGAATCATGAATTGAATCATGAATCATGAATCATGAATCATGAATCATGAATTGAATCATGAATCATGAATTGAATCATGAATCATGAATCCTGAATCGTGAATCATGAATTGAATCATGAATCATGAATCATGAATTATGAATCTTAAATCGAATCATGAATCATGAATCGAATCATAAATCATGATCGAATCATGAATCATGAATCATGAATTGAATCATGAATCATGAATCGAATCATGAATCAAATCATGAATTGAATCATGAATCATGAATCATGAATCATAAATCGAATCATGAATCATGAATCATGAATCATGAATCATGAATTGAATCATGAATCATGAATCATGAATTGAATCATGAATCATGAATCATGAATCATGAATCATGAATCATAAATCGAATCATTAATCATGAATCATGAATCGAATCATGAATCATGAATCATGAATTGAATCATGAATCATGAATTATGAATTGAATCATAAATCATGAATCATGAATCATGAATCATGAATCACGAATCGAATCATGAATCATGAATCATGAATCATGAATTGAATCATGAATCATTAATTGAATCATGAATCATGAATCGAATCATGAATCATGAATCATGAATTAAATCATGAATCATGAATCATGAATCATGAATCATGAATCGAATCATGAATCATGAATTGAATCATGAATCATGAATCGAATCATGAATCATGAATCATGAATCATGAATTGAATCATGAATCATGAATCGAATCATGAATCATGAATCATGAATTGAATCATGAATCATGAATCATGAATTGTATCATGAATCATGAATCGAATCATGAATCATGAATCATGAATCATGAATCATGAATTGAATCATGAATCATGAATCAAGAATCATGAATCGAATCATGAATCATGAATTGAATCATGAATCATGAATCATGAATTGAATCATGAATCATGAATCATGAATCATGAATCATGAATTGAATCATGAATCATGAATCATGAATTGAATCATGAATCATGAATCATGAATCATGAATCATGAATTATGAATCTTAAATCGAATCATGAATCATGAATCATAATTCATGAATTAAGAATCTTAAATCGAATCATGAATCATGATTTATGAATCGAGTCATAAATCATGAATCGAATCATGAATCATGAATCATGAATTGAATCATGAATCATGAATCATGAATCATGAATAGAATCATGAATCATGAATCATGAATCGTGAATCATGAATCATGAATTGAATCATGAATCATGAATCATGAATCGTGAATCATGAATCATGAATTGAATCATGAATCATGATTTATGAATCGAGTCATAAATCATGAATCGAATCATGAATCATGAATCATGAATTGAATCATGAATCATGAATCATGAATCATGAATAGAATCATGAATCATGAATCATGAATCGTGAATCATGAATCATGAATTGAATCATGAATCATGAATCATGAATAGAATCATAAATCATGAAA
>NW_027446671.1:0-48918 GCF_038048845.1 Mixophyes fleayi | reverse complement strand
TATTGAATCATGGATCATGAATCATGAATCGAATCATGAATCATGAATCATGCATTGAATCATGAATCATGAATTGAATCACGAATCATGAATCATCAATCATGAATTGAATCATGAATCATGAATCGAATCATGAATCATGAATCATGAATCATGAATTGAATCATGAATCATGAATCATGAATTGAATCATGAATCATGAATCATGAATTGAATCATGAATCATGAATCATGAATTGAATCATGAATCATAAATCATGAATTGAATCATGAATCATGAATCATAAATCATGAATCATGAATTATGAATTGAATCATGAATCATGAATCATGAATCATAAATCGAATCATGAATCATGAATCATGAATCATGAATCATGAATCATGAATCATGAATTGAATCATGAATCATGAATCATGAATCATAAATCGAATCATGAATCATGAATCATGAATCATGAATCATGAATCATGAATCATGAATCATGAATCATGAATTGAATCATGAATCATGAATCATGAATTGAATCATGAATCATGAATCATAAATCAAATCATGAATCATAAATTGAATCAGGATCCGAATCATGAATTGAATCATGAATCATGAATCTTGAATCATGAATCATGAATTGAATCATGAATCATAAATTATGAATCGTGAATTGAATCATGAATCAGGAATTGAATCATGAATCATGAATTGAATCATGAATCATGAATTGAATCATGAATCATGAATCATGAATCGAATCATGAATCATGAATTGAATCATGAATTGAATCATGAATCATGAATCATGAATCATGAATCATGAATCATGAATTCAATCATGAATCATGAATCATGAATTGAATCCTGAATTGAATCATGAATCATGAATTGAATCATGAATTAAATCATGAATCATGAATAATAAATTGAATCATGAATCATGAATCATGAATTGAATCATGAATTGAATCATGAATCATGAATCATGAATTGAATCATGAATCATGAATCATGAATTGAATCATGAATCATGAATCATGAAATGAAACATGAATCATGAATCATGAATCAAATCATGAATCATGAATCAAGAATCATGAATCGAATCATGAATCATGAATTGAATCATGAATCATAAATTATGAATTAAATCATGAATTCATGAATCATGAATTGAATCATGAATCACGAATCATGAATCATGAATCGAATCATGAATCATGAATCGAATCATGAATCATGAATCAAAAATCATGAATCGAATTATGAATCAAGAATTGAATCATGAATCATGAATCATGAATTGAATCATGAATCAGGAATCAGGAATCATGAATTGAATCACGAATCATGAATTGAATTATGAATCAAATCATGAATCATGAATTGAATTATGAATCATGAATTGAATCATGAATCATGAATTGAATCAAGAATCATGAATCATGAATTGAATTATGAATCATGAATTGAATCATGAATCATGAATGGAATCAAGAATCATGAATCATGAATTGAATCATGAATTGAATCATGAATCATGAATTGAATCATGAATTGAATCATGAATCATGAATCATAAATTGAATCATGAATCATGAATCAAGAATCATGAATTGAATCATGAATCATGAATCATGTATTGAATCATGATTCATGAATTGAATCATAAATCATAAATTGAATCATAAATCATAAATCATGAATTGAATCATAATTCATGAATCATGAACTGAATCATGAATCATGAATCATAAATCATGAATTGAATCATGAATTGAATCATGAATCGAATTATGAATCATGAATCAAGAATCATGAATTGAATCATGAATCATGAATTGAATCATGAATCATGAATTAAATCATGAATCATGAATCATGAATTATGAATTGAATCATGAATCATGAATCATGAATCATGAATCATGAATCATGAATCATGAATCATGAATTGAATCATGAATCATGAATCATGAATCATGAATCATGAATCATGAATTGAATCATGAATAAGGCATTGAATCATGAATCATGAATCAAGAATCTTGAATCGAATCATGAATCATAAATTGAATCATGAATCATGAATCATGAATTGAATCAGGAATCAGGAATCATGAATCGAATCATGTATCATGAATCATGAATTGAATCATGAATCATGAATCTTGATTCATGAATCATGAATTGAATCATGAATCATGAATCATGAATAATGAATTGAATCATGAATTGAATCATGAATCATGAATTGAATCATGAATTGAATCATGAATCATGAATCATGAATCAGGAATTAAATCATGGATCATGAATCATGAATCGAATCATGAATCATGAATCATGAATTGAATCATGAATCATGAATCATGAATAATGAATTGAATCATGAATTGAATCATGAATCATGAATTGAATCATGAATTGAATCATGAATCATGAATCATGAATCATGAATCGAATCATGAATCATGAATCGAATCAGGAATCATGAATCGAATCATGAATCATGAATCAAAAATCATGAATCGAATTATGAATCAAGAATTGAATCATGAATCATGAATCATGAATTGAATCATGAATCAGGAATCAGGAATCATGAATTGAATCACGAATCATGAATTGAATTATGAATCAAATCATGAATCATGAATTGAATTATGAATCATGAATTGAATCATGAATCATGAATTGAATCAAGAATCATGAATCATGAATTGAATTATGAATCATGAATTGAATCATGAATCATGAATTGAATCAAGAATCATGAATCATGAATTGAATCATGAATTGAATCATGAATCATGAATTGAATCATGAATTGAATCATGAATCATGAATCATAAATTGAATCATGAATCATGAATCAAGAATCATGAATTGAATCATGAATCATGAATCATGTATTGAATCATGATTCATGAATTGAATCATAAATCATAAATTGAATCATAAATCATAAATCATGAATTGAATCATAATTCATGAATCATGAACTGAATCATGAATCATGAATCATAAATCATGAATTGAATCATGAATCGAATTATGAATCATGAATCAAGAATCATGAATTGTATTTATCTATGAATCATGAATCATGAATTGAATCATGAATCATGAATTAAATCATGAATCATGAATCATGAATTATGAATTGAATCACGAATCATGAATCATGAATCATGAATCATGAATCATGAATCATGAATTGAATCATGAATCATGAATCATGAATCATGAATCATGAATCATGAATTGAATCATGAATAAGGAATTGAATCATGAATCATGAATCAAGAATCTTGAATCGAATCATGAATCATAAATTGAATCATGAATCATGAATCATGAATTGAATCAGGAATCAGGAATCAGGAATCGAATCATGTATCATGAATCATGAATTGAATCATGAATCATGAATCTTGATTCATGAATCATGAATTGAATCATGAATCATGAATCATGAATCATGAATCATGAAATGAAACATGAATCATGAATCATGAATCAAATCATGAATCATGAATCAAGAATCATGAATCGAATCATGAATCATGAATTGAATCATGAATCATAAATTATGAATTAAATCATGAATTCATGAATCATGAATTGAATCATGAATCACGAATCATGAATCATGAATCGAATCATGAATCATGAATCGAATCATGAATCATGAATCAAAAATCATGAATCGAATTATGAATCAAGAATTGAATCATGAATCATGAATCATGAATTGAATCATGAATCAGGAATCAGGAATCATGAATTGAATCACGAATCATGAATTGAATTATGAATCAAATCATGAATCATGAATTGAATTATGAATCATGAATTGAATCATGAATCATGAATTGAATCAAGAATCATGAATCATGAATTGAATTATGAATCATGAATTGAATCATGAATCATGAATGGAATCAAGAATCATGAATCATGAATTGAATCATGAATTGAATCATGAATCATGAATTGAATCATGAATTGAATCATGAATCATGAATCATAAATTGAATCATGAATCATGAATCAAGAATCATGAATTGAATCATGAATCATGAATCATGTATTGAATCATGATTCATGAATTGAATCATAAATCATAAATTGAATCATAAATCATAAATCATGAATTGAATCATAATTCATGAATCATGAACTGAATCATGAATCATGAATCATAAATCATGAATTGAATCATGAATTGAATCATGAATCGAATTATGAATCATGAATCAAGAATCATGAATTGAATCATGAATCATGAATTGAATCATGAATCATGAATTAAATCATGAATCATGAATCATGAATTATGAATTGAATCATGAATCATGAATCATGAATCATGAATCATGAATCATGAATCATGAATCATGAATTGAATCATGAATCATGAATCATGAATCATGAATCATGAATCATGAATTGAATCATGAATAAGGCATTGAATCATGAATCATGAATCAAGAATCTTGAATCGAATCATGAATCATAAATTGAATCATGAATCATGAATCATGAATTGAATCAGGAATCAGGAATCATGAATCGAATCATGTATCATGAATCATGAATTGAATCATGAATCATGAATCTTGATTCATGAATCATGAATTGAATCATGAATCATGAATCATGAATAATGAATTGAATCATGAATTGAATCATGAATCATGAATTGAATCATGAATTGAATCATGAATCATGAATCATGAATCAGGAATTAAATCATGGATCATGAATCATGAATCGAATCATGAATCATGAATCATGAATTGAATCATGAATCATGAATCATGAATAATGAATTGAATCATGAATTGAATCATGAATCATGAATTGAATCATGAATTGAATCATGAATCATGAATCATGAATCATGAATCGAATCATGAATCATGAATCGAATCAGGAATCATGAATCGAATCATGAATCATGAATCAAAAATCATGAATCGAATTATGAATCAAGAATTGAATCATGAATCATGAATCATGAATTGAATCATGAATCAGGAATCAGGAATCATGAATTGAATCACGAATCATGAATTGAATTATGAATCAAATCATGAATCATGAATTGAATTATGAATCATGAATTGAATCATGAATCATGAATTGAATCAAGAATCATGAATCATGAATTGAATTATGAATCATGAATTGAATCATGAATCATGAATTGAATCAAGAATCATGAATCATGAATTGAATCATGAATTGAATCATGAATCATGAATTGAATCATGAATTGAATCATGAATCATGAATCATAAATTGAATCATGAATCATGAATCAAGAATCATGAATTGAATCATGAATCATGAATCATGTATTGAATCATGATTCATGAATTGAATCATAAATCATAAATTGAATCATAAATCATAAATCATGAATTGAATCATAATTCATGAATCATGAACTGAATCATGAATCATGAATCATAAATCATGAATTGAATCATGAATCGAATTATGAATCATGAATCAAGAATCATGAATTGAATCATGAATCATGAATTGAATCATGAATCATGAATTAAATCATGAATCATGAATCATGAATTATGAATTGAATCATGAATCATGAATCATGAATCATGAATCATGAATCATGAATCATGAATTGAATCATGAATCATGAATCATGAATCATGAATCATGAATCATGAATTGAATCATGAATAAGGAATTGAATCATGAATCATGAATCAAGAATCTTGAATCGAATCATGAATCATAAATTGAATCATGAATCATGAATCATGAATTGAATCAGGAATCAGGAATCAGGAATCGAATCATGTATCATGAATCATGAATTGAATCATGAATCATGAATCTTGATTCATGAATCATGAATTGAATCATGAATCATGAATCATGAATAATGAATTGAATCATGAATCATGAATTGAATCATGAATTGAATCATGAATCATGAATCATGAATCAGGAATTGAATCATGGATCATGAATCATGAATCGAATCATGAATCATGAATCATGAATTGAATCATGAATCATGAATCATGAATTGAATCATGAATCATGATTCATGAATCATGAATTGAATCATGAATCATGAATTGAATCATGAATCATGAATCATGAATCATGAATCGAATCATGAATCATGAATCATGAATCATGAATTGAATCATGAATCATGAATCATGAATTGAATCATGAATCATGAATCATGAATTGAATCATGAATCATAAATCATGAATTGAATCATGAATCATGAATCATAAATCATGAATCATGAATTATGAATTGAATCATGAATCATGAATCATGAATCATAAATCGAATCATGAATCATGAATCATGAATCATGAATTGAATCATGAATCATGAATCATGAATTGAATGATGAATCATAAATCATAAATCATGAATCTTGAATTATGAATTGAATCATGAATCATGAATCATGAATCATAAATCGAATCATGAATCATGAATCATGAATCATGAATCATGAATTGAATCATGAATCATGAATCATGAATTGAATCATGAATCATGAATCATAAATCAAATCATGAATCATAAATTGAATCAGGATCCGAATTATGAATTGAATCATGAATCATGAATTGAATCATGAATCATGAATCTTGAATCATGAATCATGAATTGAATCATGAATCATAAATTATGAATCATGAATTGAATCATGAATCAGGAATTGAATCATGAATCATGAATCATGAATCGAATCATGAATCATGAGCTGAATCATGAATCATGAATCATGAATTGAATCATGAATCATGAATCATGAATTAAATCATGAATCATGAATCATGAATTGAATCCTGAATTGAATCATGAATCATGAATTGAATCATGAATTAAATCATGAAACATGAATAATAAATTGAATCATGAATCATGAATCATTAATTGAATCATGAATTGAATCATGAATCATGAATCATGAATTGAATCATGAATCATGAATCATGAATTGAATCATGAACCATGAATCATGAAATGAAACATGAATCATGAATCATGAATCAAATCATGAATCATGAATCAAGAATCATGAATCGAATCATGAATCATGAATTGAATCATGAATCATGAATCATTAATTATGAATTGAATCATGAATTCATGAATCAAAAATCATGAATCGAATCATGAATCAAGAATTGAATCATGAATCATGAATCATGAATCATGAATCGAATCATGAATCATGAATCAAAAATCATGAATCGAATCATGAATCAAGAATTGAATCATGAATCATGAATCATGAATTGAATCATGAATCAGGAATTGAATCATGAATCATGAATCATGAATTGAATCATGAATCATGAATTGAATTATGAATCAAATCATGAATCATGAATTGAATTATGAATCATGAATTGAATCATGAATCATGAATTAAATCAAGAATCATGAATCATGAATTGAATCATGAATCATGAATTGAATCATGAATTGAATCATGAATTGAATCATGAATCATGAATCATAAATTGAATCATGAATCATGAATCATGAATCATGAATTGAATCATGAATCATGAATCATGAATTGAATCAAGAATCATGAATCATGAATTGAATCATGAATTGAATCATGAATCATGAATTGAATCATGAATTGAATCATGAATCATGATTCATAAATTGAATCATAAATCATGAATCATGAATTTAATCATGAATCATGAATCATGTATTGAATCATGATTCATGAATTGAATCATGAATCATGAATTGAATCATAAATCATGAATCATGAATCGAATCATGAATCATGAATTCAATCATGAATCATGAATCAAGAATCATGAATTGAATCATGAATCATGAATTGAATTATGAATCATGAATCATGAATTATGAATTGAATCATGAATCATGAATCATGAATCATGAATCATGAATTGAATCATGAATCATGAATCATGAAGTGAATCATGAATCATGAATCATGAATCGAATCATGAATCATGAATCAAAAATCATGAAGCGAATCATGAATCATAAATTGAATCATGAATCATGAATTGAATCATGAATCATGAATCATGAATTATAAATCGAATCATGAATCATGAATCATGAATTGAATCATGAATCATGAATTGAATCATGAATCATGAATTGAATCATGAATCATGAATCTTTAATCATGAATCATGAATTGAATCATGAATCATAAATTATGAATCATAATTTGAATCATGAATCAGGAATTGAATAATGAATCATGAATCATGAATCATGAATCATGAATTGAATCATGAATCATGAATCGAATCATGAATCATGAATTGAATCATGAATTGAATCATGAATCATGAATTGAATTCTGAATTGAATCATGAATCATGAATTGAATAATGAATTAAATCATGAATCATAATTAATAAATTGAATCATGAATCATGAATTGAATCATGGATTGAATTATGAATCATGAATCATGAATTGAATCATGAATCATGAATAATGAATTGAATCATGAATCATGAATCATGAAATGAAACATGAATCATGAATCATGAATTGAATCATGAATCATGAATCATGAATCATGAATCAAATCATGAATCATGAATCAAGAATCATGAATCATGAATTGAATCATGAATCATGAATCATGAATTATGAATTGAATCATGAATCATGAATCATGAATTGAATCATGAATCATGAATCATGAATCATGAATTGAATCATGAATCATGAATTAAATCATGAATCATGAATCATGAATCGAATCATGAATCATAAATCATGAATTGAATCATGAATCATGAATCATGAATCATGAATTGAATCATGAATCATAAATCATGAATTGAATCATGAATCATGAATCATAAATCATGAATCATGAATTATGAATTGAATCATGAATCATGAATCATGAATCATAAATCGAATCATGAATCATGAATTGAATCATGAATCATGAATCATGAATTGAATCATGAATCATGAATCATGAATCATAAATCGAATCATGAATCATGAATCATGAATCATGAATCATGAATTGAATCATGAATCATGAATCAAGAATTGAATCATGAATCATGAATCATAAATCAAATCATGAATCATAAATTGAATCAGGATCCGAATCATGAATTGAATCATGAATCATGAATCTTGAATCATGAATCATGAATTGAATCATGAATCATAAATTATGAATCATGAATTGAATCATGAATCAGGAATTGAATCATGAATCATGAATTGAATCATGAATCATGAATCATGAATTGAATCATGAATCATGAATGATGAATTCAATCATGAATCATGAATCATGAATTGAATCCTGAATTGAATCATGAATCATGAATTGAATCATGAATTAAATCATGAATCATGAATAATAAATTGAATCATGAATCATGAATCATTAATTGAATCATGAATTGAATCATGAATCATGAATCATGAATTGAATCATGAATCATGAATCATGAATTGAATCATGAATCATGAATCATGAAATGAAACATGAATCATGAATCATGAATCAAATCATGAATCATGAATCAAGAATCATGAATCGAATCATGAATCATGAATTGAATCATGAATCATGAATCATTAATTATGAATTGAATCATGAATTCATGAATCAAAAATCATGAATCGAATCATGAATCAAGAATTGAATCATGAATCATAATTCATGAATTGAATCATGAATCATGAATTGAATCATGAATTGAATCATGAATCATGAATTGAATCATGAATTGAATCATGAATCATGAATCATAAATTGAATCATGAATCATGAATCATGAATTTAATCATGAATCATGAATCATGTATTGAATCATGATTCATGAATTGAATCATGAATCATGAATTGAATCATAAATCATGAATCATGAATCGAATCATGAATCATGAATCAAGAATCATGAATTGAATCATGAATCATGAATTGAATTATGAATCATGAATCATGAATTATGAATTGAATCATGAATCATGAATCATGAATCATGAATCATGAATTGAATCATGAATCATGAATCATGAAGTGAATCATGAATCATGAATCATGAATCGAATCATGAATCATGAATCAAAAATCATGAAGCGAATCATGAATCATAAATTGAATCATGAATCATGAATTGAATCATGAATCATGAATCATGAATTATAAATCGAATCATGAATCATGAATCATGAATCATGAATCAGGATTCGAATCATGAATTAAATCATGAATCATGAATTGAATCATGAATCATGAATTGAATCATGAATCATGAATCTTTAATCATGAATCATGAATTGAATCATGAATCATAAATTATGAATCATAATTTGAATCATGAATCAGGAATTGAATAATGAATCATGAATCATGAATCATGAATCATGAATTGAATCATGAATCATGAATCGAATCATGAATCATGAATTGAATCATGAATTGAATCATGAATCATGAATTGAATAATGAATTAAATCATGAATCATAATTAATAAATTGAATCATGAATCATGAATTGAATCATGGATTGAATTATGAATCATGAATCATGAATTGAATCATGAATCATGAATAATGAATTGAATCATGAATCATGAATCATGAAATGAAACATGAATCATGAATCATGAATTGAATCATGAATCATGAATCATGAATCATGAATCAAATCATGAATCATGAATCAAGAATCATGAATCGAATCATGAATCATGAATTGAATCATGAATCATGAATCATGAATTATGAATTGAATCATGAATCATGAATCATGAATTGAATCATGAATCATGAATCATGAATTGAATCATGAATCATGAATTAAATCATGAATCATGAATCATGAATCGAATCATGAATCATGAATCATAAATCATGAATTGAATCATGAATCATGAATCATGAATCATGAATTGAATCATGAATCATAAATCATGAATTGAATCATGAATCATGAATCATAAATCATGAATCATGAATTATGAATTGAATCATGAATCATGAATCATGAATCATAAATCGAATCATGAATCATGAATTCAATCATGAATCATGAATCATGAATTGAATCATGAATCATGAATCATGAATCATAAATCGAATCATGAATCATGAATCATGAATCATGAATCATGAATCATGAATTGAATCATGAATCATGAATCAAGAATTGAATCATGAATCATGAATCATAAATCAAATCATGAATCATAAATTGAATCAGGATCCGAATCATGAATTGAATCATGAATCATGAATTGAATCATGAATCATGAATCTTGAATCATGAATCATGAATTGAATCATGAATCATAAATTATGAATCATGAATTGAATCATGAATCAGGAATTGAATCATGAATCATGAATTGAATCATGAATCATGAATCATGAATTGAATCATGAATCATGAATGATGAATTCAATCATGAATCATGAATCATGAATTGAATCCTGAATTGAATCATGAATCATGAATTGAATCATGAATTAAATCATGAATCATGAATAATAAATTGAATCATGAATCATGAATCATTAATTGAATCATGAATTGAATCATGAATCATGAATCATGAATTGAATCATGAATCATGAATTGAATCATGAATCATGAATCATGAAATGAAACATGAATCATGAATCATGAATCAAATCATGAATCATGAATCAAGAATCATGAATCGAATCATGAATCATGAATTGAATCATGAATCATGAATCATTAATTATGAATTGAATCATGAATTCATGAATCAAAAATCATGAATCGAATCATGAATCAAGAATTGAATCATGAATCATGAATCATGAATCATGAATCGAATCATGAATCATGAATCAAAAATCATGAATCGAATCATGAATCAAGAATTGAATCATGAATCATAATTCATGAATTGAATCATGAATCATGAATTGAATCATGAATTGAATCATGAATCATGAATTGAATCATGAATCATGAATCATAAATTGAATCATGAATCATGAATCATGAATTTAATCATGAATCATGAATCATGTATTGAATCATGATTCATGAATTGAATCATGAATCATGAATTGAATCATAAATCATGAATCATGAATCGAATCATGAATCATGAATCATGAATTCAATCCTGAATCATGAATCATGAATCATGAATTGAATCATGAATCGAATTATGAATCATGAATCAAGAATCATGAATTGAATCATGAATTGAATCATGAATCGAATTATGAATCATGAATCAAGAATCATGAATTGAATCATGAATCATGAATTGAATCATGAATCATGAATCATGAATTATGAATTGAATCATGAATCATGAATCATGAATCATGAATTAAATCATGAATCATGAATCATGAATCATGAATCATGAATCATGAAGTGAATCATGAATCATGAATCATGAATAGAATCATGAATCTTGAATCAAAAATCATGAATCGAATCATGAATCATAAATTGAATCATGAATCATGAATTGAATCATGAATCATGAATCATAAATTGAATCATGAATCATGAATCATGAATCATGAATCAGGATTCGAATCATGAATTAAATCATGAATCATGAATTGAATCATGAATCATGAATTGAATCATGAATCATGAATCTTTAATCATGAATCATGAATTGAATCATGAATCATGAATTGAATCATGAATCATGAATCTTGAATCAGAGATTGAATAATGAATCATGAATCATGAATCATGAATCATGAATTGAATCATGAATCATGAATCGAATCATGAATCATGAATTGAATTATGAATTGAATCATAAATCATGAATCGAATTCTGAATTGAATCATGAATCATGAATTGAATAATGAATTAAATCATGAATCATAATTAATAAATTGAATCATGAATCATGAATTGAATCATGGATTGAATTATGAATCATGAATCATGAATTGAATCATGAATCATGAATTGAATCATGAATCATGAATCATGAATCATGAAATGAATCATGAATCATGAATTGAATCATGAATCATGAATCATGAATCAAATCATGAATCATGAATCAAGAATCATGAATCGAATCATGAATCATGAATTGAATCATGAATCATGAATCATGAATTGAATCATGAATCATGAATCATGAATTATGAATTGAATCATGAATCATGAATCATGAATTGAATCATGAATCATGAATCATGAATCATGAATCATGAATTGAATCATAAATCATGAATCATGAATCATGAATCATGAATTGAATCATGAATCATGAATCATGAATCGAATCATAAATCATGAATCAAAAATCATGAATCGAATCATGAATCATGAATTGAATCATGAATCATGAATCATGAATTGAATCATTAATCATGAATCATGAATTGAATCATGAATCATGAATCATGAATTGACTCATGAATCATGAATCATGAATTGAATCATGAATCATGTATCATGAATCATGACATGAATCATGAATCATGAATCATAAATCAAATCATGAATCATAAATTGAATTAGATTTCGAATCATGAATTGAATCCTGAATTGAATCATGAATCATGAATTGAATCATGAATTGAATCATGAATCATGAATCATGAATTGAATCATGAATCATGAATCATGAATTGAATCATGAATCATGAATCATGAAATGAAACATGAATCATGAATCATGAATCAAATCATGAATCATGAATCAAGAATCATGAATCGAATCATGAATCATGAATTGAATCATGAATCATGAATCATTAATTATGAATTGAATCATGAATTCATGAATCAAAAATCATGAATCGAATCATGAATCAAGAATTGAATCATGAATCATGAATTATGAATCATGAATCGAATCATGAATCATGAATCAAAAATCATGAATCGAATCATGAATCAAGAATTGAATCATGAATCATAATTCATGAATTGAATCATGAATCATGAATTGAATCATGAATTGAATCATGAATCATGAATTGAATCATGAATTGAATCATGAATCATGAATCATAATTGAATCATGAATCATGAATCATGAATCATGAATTTAATCATGAATCATGAATCATGTATTGAATCATGATTCATGAATTGAATCATGAATCATGAATTGAATCATAAATCATGAATCATGAATCGAATCATGAATCATGAATCATGAATTCAATCCTGAATCATGAATCATGAATCATGAATTGAATCATGAATCGAATTATGAATCATGAATCAAGAATCATGAATTGAATCATGAATTGAATCATGAATCGAATTATGAATCATGAATCAAGAATCATGAATTGAATCATGAATCATGAATTGAATCATGAATCATGAATCATGAATTATGAATTGAATCATGAATCATGAATCATGAATCATGAATCATGAATTAAATCATGAATCATGAATCATGAATCATGAATCATGAATCATGAAGTGAATCATGAATCATGAATCATGAATAGAATCATGAATCTTGAATCAAAAATCATGAATCGAATCATGAATCATAAATTGAATCATGAATCATGAATTGAATCATGAATCATGAATCATAAATCGAATCATGAATCATGAATCATGAATCATGAATCAGGATTCGAATCATGAATCATGAAGTGAATCATGAATCATGAATCATGAATAGAATCATGAATCTTGAATCAAAAATCATGAATCGAATCATGAATCATAAATTGAATCATGAATCATGAATTGAATCATGAATCATGAATCATAAATCGAATCATGAATCATGAATCATGAATCATGAATCAGGATTCGAATCATGAATTAAATCATGAATCATGAATTGAATCATGAATCATGAATTGAATCATGAATCATGAATCTTTAATCATGAATCATGAATTGAATCATGAATCATAAATTATGAATCATAAATTGAATCATGAATCAGGAATTGAATAATGAATCATGAATCATGAATCATGAATCATGAATTGAATCATGAATCATGAATCGAATCATGAATCATGAATTGAATTATGAATTGAATCATAAATCATGAATTGAATTCTGAATTGAATCATGAATCATGAATTGAATAATGAATTAAATCATGAATCATAATTAATAAATTGAATCATGAATCATGAATTGAATCATGGATTGAATTATGAATCATGAATCATGAATTGAATCATGAATCATGAATTGAATCATGAATCATGAATCATGAATCATGAAATGAATCATGAATCATGAATTGAATCATGAATCATGAATCAAATCATGAATCATGAATCAAGAATCATGAATCGAATCATGAATCATGAATTGAATCATGAATCATGAATCATGAATTGAATCATGAATCATGAATCATGAATTATGAATTGAATCATGAATCATGAATCATGAATTGAATCATGAATCATGAATCATGAATCATGAATCATGAATCATGAATTGAATCATAAATCATGAATCATGAATCATGAATCATGAATTGAATCATGAATCATGAATCATGAATCGAATCATAAATCATGAATCAAAAATCATGAATCGAATCATGAATCATGAATTGAATCATGAATCATGAATCATGAATTGAATCATTAATCATGAATCATGAATTGAATCATGAATCATGAATCATGAATTGACTCATGAATCATGAATCATGAATTGAATCATGAATCATGTATCATGAATCATGACATGAATCATGAATCATGAATCATAAATCAAATCATGAATCATAAATTGAATTAGATTTCGAATCATGAATTTAATCATAAATCATGAATCATGAATTGAATCATTAATCATGAATCATGAATTGAATCATGAATCATAAAAATGAAACATGAATCATGAATCATGAATCAAATCATGAATCATGAATCAAGAATCATGAATCGAATCATGAATCATGAATTGAATCATGAATCATGAATCATTAATTATGAATTGAATCATGAATTCATGAATCAAAAATCATGAATCGAATCATGAATCAAGAATTGAATCATGAATCATGAATCATGAATCATGAATTGAATCATGAATCATGAATCAAAAATCATGAATCAAAAATCATGAATCGAATCATGAATCAAGAATTGAATCATGAATCATAATTCATGAATTGAATCATGAATCATGAATCAGGAATTGAATCATGAATTATGAATCATGAATTGAATCATGAATCATGAATTGAATTATGAATCAAATCATGAATCATGATCTGAATTATGAATCATGAATTGAATCATGAATTGAATCATGAATCATGAATCATGAATTGAATCATGAATCATGAATCATGAATTGAATCATGAATCATGAATCATGAAATGAAACATGAATCATGAATCATGAATCAAATCATGAATCATGAATCAAGAATCATGAATCAAATCATGAATCATGAATTGAATCATGAATCATGAATCATTAATTATGAATTGAATCATGAATTCATGAATCAAAAATCATGAATCGAATCATGAATCAAGAATTGAATCATGAATCATGAATCATGAATCGAATCATGAATCATGAATCAAAAATCATGAATCGAATCATGAATCAAGAATTGAATCATGAATCATAATTCATGAATTGAATCATGAATCATGAATCAGGAATTGAATCATGAATCATGAATCATGAATTGAATCATGAATCATGAATTGAATTATGAATCAAATCATGAATCATTAATTGAATTATGAATCATGAATTGAATTATGAATCAAATCATGAATCAAGAATCATGAATCATGAATTGAATCATGTATTGAATCATGATTCATGAATTGAATCATGAATCATGAATTGAATCATAAATCATGAATCATGAATCGAATCATGAATCATGAATTCAATCCTGAATCATGAATCATGAATCATGAATTGAATCATGAATCGAATTATGAATCATGAATCAAGAATCATGAATTGAATCATGAATTGAATCATGAATCGAATTATGAATCATGAATCAAGAATCATGAATTGAATCATGAATCATGAATTGAATCATGAATCATGAATCATGAATTATGAATTGAATCATGAATCATGAATCATGAATCATGAATCATGAATTAAATCATGAATCATGAATCATGAATCATGAATCATGAATCATGAATCATGAAGTGAATCATGAATCATGAATCATGAATAGAATCATGAATCTTGAATCAAAAATCATGAATCGAATCATGAATCATAAATTGAATCATGAATCATGAATTGAATCATGAATCATGAATCATAAATCGAATCATGAATCATGAATCATGAATCATGAATCAGGATTCGAATCATGAATCATGAAGTGAATCATGAATCATGAATCATGAATAGAATCATGAATCTTGAATCAAAAATCATGAATCGAATCATGAATCATAAATTGAATCATGAATTGAATCATGAATCATGAATCATAAATCATGAATCATGAATTGAATCATGAATCATAAATTATGAATCATAAATTGAATCATGAATCAGGAATTGAATAATGAATCATGAATCATGAATCATGAATCATGAATTGAATCATGAATCATGAATCGAATCATGAATCATGAATTGAATTATGAATTGAATCATAAATCATGAATTGAATTCTGAATTGAATCATGAATCATGAATTGAATAATGAATTAAATCATGAATCATAATTAATAAATTGAATCATGAATCATGAATTGAATCATGGATTGAATATGAATCATGAATCATGAATTGAATCATGAATCATGAATTGAATCATGAATCATGAATCATGAATCATGAAATGAATCATGAATCATGAATTGAATCATGAATCATGAATCATGAATCAAATCATGAATCATGAATCAAGAATCATGAATCGAATCATGAATCATGAATTGAATCATGAATCATGAATCATGAATTGAATCATGAATCATGAATCATGAATCATGAATTATGAATTGAATCATGAATCATGAATCATGAATTGAATCATGAATCATGAATCATGAATCATGAATCATGAATCATGAATTGAATCATAAATCATGAATCATGAATCATGAATCATGAATTGAATCATGAATCATGAATCATGAATCGAATCATAAATCATGAATCAAAAATCATGAATCGAATCATGAATCATGAATTGAATCATGAATCATGAATCATGAATTGAATCATTAATCATGAATCATGAATTGAATCATGAATCATGAATCATGAATTGACTCATGAATCATGAATCATGAATTGAATCATGAATCATGTATCATGAATCATGACATGAATCATGAATCATGAATCATAAATCAAATCATAAATCATAAATTGAATTAGATTTCGAATCATGAATTTAATCATAAATCATGAATCATGAATTGAATCATTAATCATGAATCATGAATTGAATCATGAATCATAAAAATGAAACATGAATCATGAATCATGAATCAAATCATGAATCATGAATCAAGAATCATGAATCGAATCATGAATCATGAATTGAATCATGAATCATGAATCATTAATTATGAATTGAATCATGAATTCATGAATCAAAAATCATGAATCGAATCATGAATCAAGAATTGAATCATGAATCATGAATCATGAATCATGAATTGAATCATGAATCATGAATCAAAAATCATGAATCAAAAATCATGAATCGAATCATGAATCAAGAATTGAATCATGAATCATAATTCATGAATTGAATCATGAATCATGAATCAGGAATTGAATCATGAATCATGAATCATGAATTGAATCATGAATCATGAATTGAATTATGAATCAAATCATGAATCATGATCTGAATTATGAATCATGAATTGAATCATGAATTGAATCATGAATCATGAATCATGAATTGAATCATGAATCATGAATCATGAATTGAATCATGAATCATGAATCATGAAATGAAACATGAATCATGAATCATGAATCAAATCATGAATCATGAATCAAGGAATCATGAATCAAATCATGAATCATGAATTGAATCATGAATCATTAATTATGAATTGAATCATGAATTCATGAATCAAAAATCATGAATCGAATCATGAATCAAGAATTGAATCATGAATCATGAATCATGAATCATGAATCATGAATCGAATCATGAATCATGAATCAAAATCATGAATCGAATCATGAATCAAGAATTGAATCATGAATCATAATTCATGAATTGAATCATGAATCATGAATCAGGAATTGAATCATGAATCATGAATCATGAATTGAATCATGAATCATGAATTGAATTATGAATCAAATCATGAATCATTAATTGAATTATGAATCATGAATTGAATTATGAATCAAATCATGAATCAAGAATCATGAATCATGAATTGAATCATGAATTGAATCATGAATCATGAATTGAATCATGAATTGAATCATGAATTGAATCATGAATCATGAATCATGAATTGAATCATGAATCATGAATCATGAATTGAATCAAGAATCATGAATCATGAATTGAATCATGAATTGAATCATGAATCATGAATTGCATCATGAATTGAATCATGAATCATGAATCATAAATTGAATCATGAATCATGAATTTAATCATGAATCATGAATCATGTATTGAATCATGAATCATGAATTGAATCATAAATCATGAATCATGAATCGAATCATGAATCATGAATCATGAATTCAAATCCTGAATCATGAATCATGAATCATGAATTGAATCATGAATCATGAATCATAAATTGAATCATGAATCATGAATTTAATCATGAATCATGAATCATAAATTGAATCATGAATCATGAATTTAATCATGAATCATGAATCATGTATTGAATCATGATTCATGAATTGAATCATGAATCATGAATTGAATCATAAATCATGAATCATGAATCGAATCATGAATCATGAATTCAATCCTGAATCATGAATCATGAATCATGAATTGAATCATGAATTGAATCATGAATCGAATTATGAATCATGAATCAAGAATCATGAATTGAATCATGAATCATGAATTGAATCATGAATCATGAATCATGAATTATGAATTGAATCATGAATCATGAATCATGAATCATGAATCATAATTGAATCAGGAATCATGAATCGAATCATGTATCATGAATCATGAATTGAATCATGAATCATGAATCATAAATCGAATCATGAATCATGAATCATGAATCATGAATCAGGATTCGAATCATGAATTAAATCATGAATCATGAATTGAATCATGAATCATGAATTGAATCATGAATCATGAATTGAATCATGAATCATGAATCTTTAATCATGAATCATGAATTGAATCATGAATCATGAATCATGAATCATGAATTGAATCATGAATCATGAATCGAATCATGAATCATGAATTGAATCATAAATCATGAATTGAATTCTGAATTGAATCATGAATCATGAATTGAATAATGAATTAAATCATGAATCATAATTAATAAATTGAATCATGAATCATGAATTGAATCATGGATGGAATTATGAATCATGAATCATGAATTGAATCATGAATCATGAATTGAATCATGAATCATGAATCATGAATCATGAAATGAATCATGAATCATGAATTGAATCATGAATCATGAATCATGAATCAAATCATGAATCATGAATCAAGAATCATGAATCGAATCATGAATCATGAATTGAATCATGAATCATGAATCATGAATTATGAATTGAATCATGAATCATGAATCATGAATCATGAATCATGAATTGAATCATGAATCATGAATCATGAATCATGAATCATGAATTGAATCATAAATCATGAATCATGAATCACGAATCATGAATTGAATCATGAATCATGAATCATGAATCGAATCATAAATCATGAATCAAAAATCATGAATCGAATCATGAATCATGAATTGAATCATGAATCATGAATCATGAATTGAATCATGAATCATGAATCATGAATTGAATCATGAATCATGAATCATGAATTGACTCATGAATCATGAATCATGAATTGAATCATGAATCATGAATCATGAATCATGACATGAATCATGAATCATGAATCATAAATCAAATCATGAATCATAAATTGAATTAGATTTCGAATCATGAATTGAATCATAAATCATGAATCATGAATTGAATCATTTATCATGAATCATGAATCATGAATTGAATCATGAATCATGAATTATGAATTATGAATCATGAATTGAATCATTAATCATAAATCATGAATCATGAATTGAATCATTTATCATGAATCATGAATCATGAATTGAATCATGAATCATGAATTGAATCATAAATCATGAATCATGAATCATGAATTGAATCATAAATCATGAATTATGAATCATGAATTGATTCATGAATCATAAATTATGAATCATGAATTGAATCATGAATCATGAATCATGAATCGAATCATGAATCATGAATTATGAATCATGAATTGAATCATGGATCATGAATCGAATCATGAATTGAATCATGAATTAAATCATGAATCATGAATCATGAATTGAAGCATGGATCATGAATCATGAATCGAATCATGAATCATGAATCATGAATTGAATCATGAATCATGAATCATGAATTAAATCATGAATCATGAATCATGAATCATGAATTGAATCATGAATCATGAATCATGAATTGAATCATGAATCATGAATCATGAATCATGAATCGAATCATGAATTATGAATTGAATCATGAATCATGAATCATGAATTAAATCATGAATCATGAATTGAATCATGAATCATGAATCATGAAGTGAATCATGAATCATGAATCATGAATCATGAATCATGAATCATGAATCATGAATCGAATCATGAATCATAAATTGAATCATAAATCATGAATCATGAATCGAATCATGAATCATGAATCATGAATTAAATCATGAATCATGAATCATGAATCATGAATTGAATCATGAATCATTAATTATGAATCATGAATTGAATCATGAATCATGAATTGAATCATAAATCATGATTAATGAATCGAATCATGAATCATGAATCATGATCTGAATCATGAATTATGAATTGAATCATGAATCATGAATTGAATCATGAATCATGAATTATGAATCATGAATTGATTTATGAATCATGAATTATGAATCATGAATTGAATCATGAATCATGAATCATATCTTGAATCATGAATCGAATCATGAATCATGAATCGAATCATGAATTGAATCATGAATCATGAATCGAATCATGAATTGAATCATGAATCATGAATCAAATCATGAATCAAGAATCATGAATTGAATCATGAATCATGAATCATGAATTGAATCATGAATCATGAATCATGAATCGAATTATGAATCATGAATCAAGAATCATGAATTGAATCATGAATCATGAATTGAATCATGAATCATGAATCATGAATCATGAATTGAATTATGAATCATGAATTATAAATCGAATCATGAATCATGAATTGAATCATGAATCATGAATTGAATCATGAATCATGAATCATGAATTGAATCCTGAATTGAATCATGAATCATGAATTGAATAATGAATTAAATCATGAATCATGAATAATAAATTGAATCATGAATCATGAATTGAATCATGGATTGAATCATGAATCATGAATCATGAATTGAATCATGAAGCATGAAGCATGAATTGAATCATGAATCATGAATCATAAATAAATTCATGAATCATAAATTGAATCAGGATCCGAATCATGAATTGAATCATGAATCATGAATTGAATCATGAATCATGAATCTTGAATCATGAATCATGAATTGAATCATGAATCATAAATTATGAATCATGAATTGAATCATGAATCAGGAATTGAATCATGAATCATGAATTGAATCATGAATCATGAATCATGAATCGAATCATGAATCATGAATTGAATCATGAATCATGAATCATGAATTGAATCATGAATCATGAATCATGAATTCAATCATGAATCATGAATCATGAATTGAATCATGAATTAAATCATGAATTATGAATAATAAATTGAATCATGAATCATGAATCATGAATTGAATCATGAATTGAATCATGAATCATGAATCATGAATTGAATCATGAATCATGAATCATGAATTGAATCATGAATCATGAATCATGAAATGAAACATGAATCATGAATCATGAATCAAATCATGAATCATGAATCAAGAATCATGAATCGAATCATGAATAATGAATCGAATCATGAATCATGAATCATGAATTGAATCATAAATCATGAATCATGAATCGAATCATGAATTATGAATTGAATCATGAATCATGAATCATGAATTATGAATTGAATCATGAATCATGAATCATGAATTGAATCATGAATCATGAATCATGAATCATGAATCATGAATTGAATCATGAATAAGGAATTGAATCATGAATCATGAATCAAGAATCATGAATCGAATCATGAATCATAAATTGAATCATGAATCATGAATCATGAATTGAATCAGGAATCATGAATCGAATCATGTATCATGAATCATTAATTGAATCATGAATCATGAATCATGAATCATGAATCATGAATTGAATCATGAATCATGAATCATGAATCATGAATCATGAATTGAATCAGGATTCGAATCATGAATTGAATAATGAATCATGAATTGAATCATGAATCATGAATCTTGAATCATGAATCATGAATTGAATCATGAATCAGGAATTGAATCATAAATCATGAATTGAATCATGAATCATGAATCATGAATCATGAATCGAATCATGAATCATGAATTGAATCATGAATCATGAATCATGAATTGAATCATGAATCATGAATTCAATCATGAATCATGAATCATGAATTGAATCCTGAATTGAATCATGAATCATGAATTAAATCATGAATTGAATCATGAATCATGAATCATGAATTGAATCATGAATCATGAATCATGAATTGAATCATGAATCATGAATCATGAAATGAAACATGAATCATGAATCATGAATCAAATCATGAATCATGAATCAAGAATCATGAATCGAATCATGAATCATGAATTGAATCATGAATCGAATCATGAATCATGAATCATGAATTGAATCATAAATCATGAATCATGAATCGAATCATGAATCATGAATTGAATCATGAATCATGAATCATGAATTATGAATTGAATCATGAATCATGAATCATGAATCATGAATCATGAATTGAATCATGAATCATGAATCATGAATCATGAATCATGAATTGAATCATGAATAAGGAATTGAATCATGAATCATGAATCAAGAATCATGAATCGAATCATGAATCATAAATTGAATCATGAATCATGAATCTTGAATCATGAATCATGAATTGAATCATGAATCATGAATTATGAATCATGAATTGAATCATGAATAATGAATTGAATCATGAATCATGAATTGAATCATGAATCATGAATTGAATCATGAATTGAATCATGAATCATGAATCATGAATCAGGAATTGAATCATGGATCATGAATCATGAATCGAATCATGAATCATGAATCATGAATTGAATCATGAATCATGAATCATGAATTGAATCATGAATCATGAATCATGAATCATGAATTGAATCATGAATCATGAATTGAATCATGAATCATGAATCGAATCATGAATCATGAATCATGAATCATGAATTGAATCATGAATCATGAATCATGAATTGAATCATGAATCATGAATTATGAATCATGAATCATGAATTGAATCATGAATCATAAATCATGAATTGAATCATGAATCATGAATCATAAATCATGAATCATGAATTATGAATTGAATCATGAATCATGAATCATGAATCATAAATCGAATAATGAATCATGAATCATGAATCATGAATCATGAATCATGAATCATGAATCATGAATTGAATGATGAATCATGAATCATGAATCATAAATCGAATCATGAATCATGAATCATGAATCATGAATTGAATCATGAATCATGAATCATGAATTGAATCATGAATCATGAATCATGAATTGAATCATGAATCATGAATTGAATCATGAATCATGAATCTTGAATCATGAATCATGAATTGAATCATGAATTGAATCATGAATCATGAATTGAATCATGAATTGAATCATGAATCATGAATCATAAATTGAATCATGAATTATGAATCATGAATCATGAATTGAATCATGAATCATGAATCATCTATTGAATCATGATTCGAGAATTGAATCATGAATCATGAATTGAATCATAAATCATGAATCATGAATCGAATCATGAATCATGAATCATGAATTCAATCATGAATCATGAATCATGAATCATGAATTGAATCATGAATTGAATCATGAATCGAATTATGAATCATGAATCAAGAATCATGAATTGAATCATGAATCATGAATTGAATCATGAATCATGAATTGAATCATGAATTGAATCATGAATCGAATTATGAATCATGAATCAAGAATCATGAATTGAATCATGAATCATGAATTGAATCATGAATCATGAATCATGAATTATGAATTGAATCATGAATCATGAATCATGAATCATGAATTGAATCATGAATCATGAATCATGAATCATGAATCATGAATCATGAATCATGAAGTGAATCATGAATCATGAATCATGAATCAAAAATCATGAATCGAATCATGAATCATAAATTGAATCATGAATCATGAATTGAATCATGAATCATGAATCATGAATCATAAATCGAATCATGAATCATGAATCATGAATCATGAATCAGGATTCGAATCATGAATTAAATCATGAATCATGAAATGAATCATGAATCATGAATCTTTAATCATGAATCATGAATTGAATCATGAATCATAAATTATGAATCATAAATTGAATCATGAATCAGGAATTGAATAATGAATCATGAATCATGAATCATGAATTGAATCATGAATTATGAATCATGAATTGAATCATGAATTGAATTCTGAATTGAATCATGAATCATGAATTGAATAATGAATTAAATCATGAATCATAATTAATAAATTGAATCATGAATCATGAATTGAATCATGGATTGAATTATGAATCATGAATCATGAATCGAATCATGAATCATGAATTGAATCATGAATCATGAATCATGAATTATGAATTGAATCATGAATCATGAATCATGAATCATGAATTGAATCATGAATCATGAATCATGAATCATGAATCATGAATTCAATAATAAATCATGAATTATGAATCATGAATCATGAATTGAATCATGAATCATGAATCATGAATCGAATCATAAATCATGAATCAAAAATCATGAATCGAATCATGAATCATGAATTGAATCATGAATCATGAATCATGAATTGAATCATGAATTATGAATTGAATCATGAATCATGAATCATGAATTGACTCATGAATCATGAATCATGAATTGAATCATGAATCATGAATCATGAATCATGACATGAATCATGAATTGAATTAGGATTTGAATCATGAATTGAATCATAAATCATGAATCATGAATTAAATCATTTATCATGAATCATGAATTGAATCAAAAATCATGAATCGAATCATGAATCATGAATTGAATCATGAATCATGAATCATGAATTGAATCATAAATCATGAATCATGAATCGAATCACGAATCATGAATCATGAATTGAATCATGAATCATGAATTGAATCATGAATCATGAATTGAATCATAAATCATGAATCATGAATCATGAATCATGAATTGAATCATGAATCATGAATTATGAATCATGAATTGATTCATGAATCATAAATTATGAATCATGAATTGAATCATGAATCATGAATCATGAATCGAATCATGAATCATGAATTATGAATCATGAATTGAATCATGAATCATGAATCATGAATTAAATCATGAATCATGAATCATGAATCATGAATTGAATCATGAATCATGAATCATGAATTGAATCATGAATCATGAATCATGAATCGAATCATGAATTATGAATTGAATCATGAATCATGAATCATGAATCATGAAATAAATCATGAATCATGAATCATGAATCATGAATTGAATCATGAATCATGAATCATGAATCATGAATTGAATCATGAATCATGAATCATGAAGTGAATCATGAATCATGAATCATGAATCATGAATCATGAATCATGAATCATGAATCGAATCATGAATCATGAATTGAATCATAAATCATGAATCATGAATCGAATAATGAATCATGAATCATGAATCATGAATCGAATCATGAATCATGAATCATGAATCATGAATCATGAATTAAATCATGAATCATGAATTGAATCATGAATTGAATCATGAATCATGAATCATGAATCAGGAATTGAATCATGGATCATGAATCATGAATCGAATCATGAATCATGAATCATGAATTGAATCATGAATCATGAATTGAATCATGAATCATGAATCATGAATCATGAATTGAATCATGAATCATGAATTGAATCTTGAATCATGAATCATGAATCATGAATCGAATCATGAATCATTAATCATGAATCATGAATTGAATCATGAATCATGAATCATGAATTGAATCATGAATCATGAATAATGAATCATGAATTGAATCATGAATCATAAATCATGAATTGAATCATGAATCATGAATCATAAATCATGAATCATGAATTATGAATTGAATCATGAATCATGAATCATGAATCATAAATCGAATCATGAATCATGAATCATGAATTGAATCATGAATCATGAATCATGAATTGAATGATGAATCATGAATCATGAATCATAAATCGAATCATGAATCATGAATCATGAATCATGAATCATGAATTGAATCATGAATCATGAATCATGAATTGAATCATGAATTATGAATCATAAATCAAATCATGAATCATAAATTGAATCAGGATCAGAATCATGAATTGAATCATGAATCATGAATTGAATCATGAATCATGAATCTTGAATCATGAATCATGAATTGAATCATGAATTGAATCATGAATCATGAATTGAATAATGAATCATGAATCATAAATTGAATCATGAATTATGAATCATGAATCATGAATTGAATCATGAATCATGAATCATCTATTGAATCATGATTCGAGAATTGAATCATGAATCATGAATTGAATCATAAATCATGAATCATGAATCGAATCATGAATCATGAATCATGAATTCAATCATGAATCATGAATCATGAATCATGAATTGAATCATGAATTGAATCATGAATCGAATTATGAATCATGAATCAAGAATCATGAATTGAATCATGAATCATGAATTGAATCATGAATCATGAATCATGAATTATGAATTGAATCATGAATCATGAATCATGAATCATGAATTGAATCATGAATCATGAATCATGAATCATGAATCATGAATCATGAATCATGAATCGAATCATGAATCATGAATTGAATCATAAATCATGAATCATGAATCGAATCATGAATCATGAATCATGAATCATAAATCGAATCATGAATCATGAATCATGAATCATGAATCAGGATTCGAATCATGAATCATAAATCGAATCATGAATCATGAATCATGAATCATGAATCAGGATTCGAATCATGAATTAAATCATGAATCATGAATTGAATCATGAATCATGAATCTTTAATCATGAATCATGAATTGAATCATGAATCATAAATTATGAATCATAAATTGAATCATGAATCAGGAATTGAATAATGAATCATGAATCATGAATCATGAATCATGAATTGAATCATGAATTATGAATCATGAATTGAATCATGAATCATGAATTGAATTCTGAATTGAATCATGAATCATGAATTGAATAATGAATTAAATCATGAATCATAATTAATAAATTGAATCATGAATCATGAATTGAATCATGGATTGAATTATGAATCATGAATCATGAATTGAATCATGAATCATGAATTGAATCATGAATCATGAATCATGAAATGAAACATGAATCATGAATTGAATCATGAATCATGAATCATGAATCAAATCATGAATCATGAATCAAGAATCATGAATCGAATCATGAATCATGAATTGAATCATGAATCATGAATCATGAATTGAATCATGAATCATGAATCATGAATTGAATCATGAATCATGAATCATGAATCATGAATCATGAATTCAATAATAAATCATGAATTATGAATCATGAATCATGAATTGAATCATGAATCATGAATCATGAATCATGAATCGAATCATAAATCATGAATCAAAAATCATGAATCGAATCATGAATCATGAATTGAATCATGAATCATGAATCATGAATTGAATCATGAATCATGAATCATGAATTGAATCATGAATCATGAATCATGAATTGACTCATGAATCATGAATCATGAATTGAATCATGACATGAATCATGAATTGAATTAGGATTCAAATCATGAATTGAATCATAAATCATGAATCATGAATTAAATCATTTATCATGAATCATGAATCATGAATTGAATCATGAATCATGAATTATGAATCATGAATTGAATCATGAATCATGAATCATGAATTGAATCATAAATCATGAATCATGAATCGAATCACGAATCATGAATCATGAATTGAATCATGAATCATGAATTGAATCATAAATCATGAATCATGAATCATGAATCATGAATTGAATCATGAATCATGAATTATGAATCATGAATTGATTCATGAATCATAAATTATGAATCATGAATTGAATCATGAATCATGAATCATGAATCGAATCATGAATCATGAATTATGAATCATGAATTGAATCATGGATCATGAATCGAATCATGAATTGAATCATGAATTAAATCATGAATCATGAATCATGAATTGAAGCATGGATCATGAATCATGAATCGAATCATGAATCATGAATCATGAATTGAATCATGAATCATGAATCATGAATTAAATCATGAATCATGAATCATGAATCATGAATTGAATCATGAATCATGAATCATGAATTGAATCATGAATCATGAATCATGAATCATGAATCGAATCATGAATTATGAATTGAATCATGAATCATGAATCATGAATCATGAATTAAATCATGAATCATGAATCATGAATCATGAATTGAATCATGAATCATGAATCATGAATCATGAATTGAATCATGAATCATGAATCATGAAGTGAATCATGAATCATGAATCATGAATCATGAATCATGAATCATGAATCGAATCATGAATCATGAATTGAATCATAAATCATGAATCATGAATCGAATCATGAATCATGAATCATGAATCATGAATCATGAATTGAATCATGAATAATGAATTGAATCATGAATCATGAATCATGAATTGAATCATGAATCATGAATTGAATCATGAATTGAATCATGAATCATGAATCAATAATCAGGAATTGAATCATGGATCATGAATCATGAATCGAATCATGAATCATGAATCATGAATTGAATCATGAATAATGAATGATGAATTGAATCATGAATCATGAATCATGAATCATGAATTGAATCATGAATCATGAATTGAATCATGAATCATGAATCATGAATCATGAATCGAATCATGAATCATTAATCATGAATCATGAATTGAATCATGAATCATGAATCATGAATTGAATCATGAATCATGAATCATGAATTGAATCATGAATCATAAATCATGAATTGAATCATGAATCATGAATCATAAATCATGAATCATGAATTATGAATTGAATCATGAATCATGAATCATGAATCATGAATCATGAATTGAATCATGAATCATGAATCATGAATTGAATCATGAATCATGAATCATAAATCAAATCATGAATCATAAATTGAATCAGGATCAGAATCATGAATTGAATCATGAATCATGAATTGAATCATGAATCATGAATCTTGAATCATGAATCATGAATTGAATCATGAATTGAATCATGAATCATGAATTGAATCATGAATTGAATCATGAATCATGAATCATAAATTGAATCATGAATTATGAATCATGAATCATGAATTGAATCATGAATCATGAATCATCTATTGAATCATGATTCGAGAATTGAATCATGAATCATGAATTGAATCATAAATCATGAATCATGAATCGAATCATGAATCATGAATCATGAATTCAATCATGAATCATGAATCATGAATCATGAATTGAATCATGAATTGAATCATGAATCGAATTATGAATCATGAATCAAGAATCATGAATTGAATCATGAATCATGAATTGAATCATGAATCATGAATCATGAATTATGAATTGAATCATGAATCATGAATCATGAATCATGAATTGAATCATGAATCATGAATCATGAATCATGAATCATGAATCATGAATCATGAAGTGAATCATGAATCATGAATCATGAATCAAAAATCATGAATCGAATCATGAATCATAAATTGAATCATGAATCATGAATTGAATCATGAATCATGAATCATGAATCATAAATCGAATCATGAATCATGAATCATGAATCATGAATCAGGATTCGAATCATGAATTAAATCATGAATCATGAATTGAATCATGAATCATGAATCTTTAATCATGAATCATGAATTGAATCATGAATCATAAATTATGAATCATAAATTGAATCATGAATCAGGAATTGAATAATGAATCATGAATCATGAATCATGAATCATGAATTGAATCATGAATTATGAATCATAAATTGAATCATGAATCATGAATTGAATTCTGAATTGAATCATGAATCATGAATTGAATAATGAATTAAATCATGAATCATAATTAATAAATTGAATCATGAATCATGAATTGAATCATGGATTGAATTATGAATCATAAATCATGAATTGAATCATGAATCATGAATTGAATCATGAATCATGAATCATGAAATGAAACATGAATAATGAATCATGAATTGAATCATGAATCATGAATCATGAATCAAATCATGAATCATGAACCAAGAATCATGAATCGAATCATGAATCATGAATTGAATCATGAATCATGAATCATGAATTATGAATTGAATCATGAATCATGAATCATGAATCATGAATTGAATCATGAATCATGAATCATGAATCATGAATCATGAATCATGAATTCAATAATAAATCATGAATTATGAATCATGAATCATGAATTGAATCATGAATCATGAATCATGAATCGAATCATAAATCATGAATCAAAAATCATGAATCGAATCATGAATCATGAATTGAATCATGAATCATGAATCATGAATTGAATCATGAATCATGAATTGAATCATGAATCATGAATCATGAATTGACTCATGAATCATGAATCATGAATTGAATCATGAATCATGAATCATGAATCATGACATGAATCATGAATTGAATTAGGATTCGAATCATGAATTGAATCATAAATCATGAATCATGAATTAAATCATTTATCATGAATCATGAATCATGAATTGAATCATGAATCATGAATTATGAATCATGAATTGAATCATGAATCATGAATCATGAATTGAATCATAAATCATGAATCATGAATCGAATCACGAATCATGAATCATGAATTGAATCATGAATCATGAATTGAATCATAAATCAATGAATTGAATCATGAATCATGAATTATGAATCATGAATTGATTCATGAATCATAAATTATGAATCATGAATTGAATCATGAATCATGAATCATGAATCGAATCATGAATCATGAATTATGAATCATGAATTGAATCATGGATCATGAATCGAATCATGAATTGAATCGTGAATTAAATCATGAATCATGAATCATGAATTGAAGCATGGATCATGAATCATGAATCGAATCATGATTCATGAATCATGAATTGAATCATGAATCATGAATCATGAATTAAATCATGAATCATGAATCATGAATCATGAATTGAATCATGAATCATGAATCTTGAATTGAATCATGAATCATGAATCATGAATCATGAATCGAATCATGAATTATGAATTGAATCATGAATCATGAATCATGAATCATGAATTAAATCATGAATCATGAATCATGAATCATGAATTGAATCATGAATCATGAATCATGAATCATGAATTGAATCATGAATCATGAATCATGAAGTGAATCATGAATCATGAATCATGAATCATGAATCATGAATCGAATCATGAATCATGAATTGAATCATAAATCATGAATCATGAATCGAATCATGAATCATGAATTATGAATCATGAATCATGAATTGAATCATGAATCATGAATTATGAATCATGAATTGAATCATGAATTGAATCATAAATCATGAATCATGAATCGAATCATAAATCATGAATCATGAACTGAATCATGAATCATGAATTGAATCATGAATCATGAATTGAATCATGAATCATGAATTATGAATCATGAATTGATTCATGAATCATGAATTATGAATCATGAATTGAATCATGAATCATGAATCATATCTTGAATCATGAATCGAATCATGAATCATGAATCGAATCATGAATTGAATCATGAATCGAATCATGAATCGAATCATGAATCATGAATCGAATCATGAATCTTGAATCATGAATTGAATCATGAATCATGAATCATGAATCATGAATTGAAACATGAATCATGAATCATGAATCGAATTATGAATCATGAATCAAGAATCATGAATTGAATCATGAATCATGAATTGAATCATGAATCATGAATCATGAATCATGATTTGAATTATGAATCATGAATCATAAATCGAATCATGAATCATGAATTGAATCATGAATCATGAATTGAATCATGAATCATGAATCGAATCCTGAATTGAATCATGAATCATGAATTGAATAATGAATTAAATCATGAATCATGAATAATAAATTGAATCATGAATCATGAATTGAATCATGGATTGAATCATGAATCATGAATCATGAATTGAATCATGAAGCATGAATCATGAATTGAATCATGAATCATGAATCATGAAATGAAACATGAATCATGAATCATGAATTGAATCATGAATCATTAATCATGAATCAAATCATGAATCATGAATCAAGAATCATGAATCGAATCATGAATCATGAATTGAATCATGAATCATGAATCATGAATTATGAATTGAATCATGAATCATGAATCATGAATCATGAATTGAATCATGAATCATGAATCATGAATTGAATCATGAATTGAATCATGAATCATGAATCAAAAATCATGAATCGAATCATGAATCATGAATTGAATCATGAATCATGAATCATGAATTGAATCATGAATCATGAATCATGAATAATGAATTGAATCATGAATCATGAATCATGAATTGAATCATGAATCATGAATCATGAATCATGAATTGAATCATGAATCATGAATTATGAATCATGAATTGAATCATGAATCATGAATCATGAATTAAATCATAAATCATGAATCATGAATCGAATCATAAATCATGAATCATGAATTGAATCATGAATCATGAATTGAATCATGAATTATGAATCATGAATCATGAATTGAATCATGAATCATGAATTATGAATCATGAATTGATTCATGAATCATAAATTATGAATCATGAATTGAATCATGAATCATGAATCATGAATCATGAATTATGAATCATGAATTGAATCATAAATCATGAATCATGAACCATGAATCATGAATTGAATCATGAATTGAATCATGAATTTAATCATGAATCGATTAATGAATTGAATCATGAATCATGAATTGAATCATGAATCATGAATCATAAATCATGAATTGAATCATGAAGCATGAATCATGAATTGAATCATGAATCATGAATCATGAATCAAATCATGAATCATGAATCAAGAATCATGAATCGAATCATGAATCATGAATTGAATCATGAATCATGAATCATGAATTATGAATTGAATCATGAATCATGAATCATGAATCATGAATTGAATCATGAATCATGAATCATGAATTGAATCATGAATTGAATCATGAATCATGAATCAAAAATCATGAATCGAATCATGAATCATGAATTGAATCATGAATCATGAATCATGAATTGAATCATGAATCATGAATCATGAATAATGAATTGAATCATGAATCATGAATCATGAATTGAATCATGAATCATGAATCATGAATCATGACATGAATCATGAATCATGAATCATAAATCAAATCATAAATCGAATCATTAATCATGAATCATGAATTGAATCATGAATCATGAATCATGAATCATGAATTGAATCATGAATTATGAATCATGAATTGAATCATGAATCATGAATCATGAATCGAATCATGAATCATGAATTGAATCATGAATCGAATCATGAATCATGAATTGAATCATGAATCATGAATTGAATCATGAATTATGAATCACGAATCATGAATTGAATCATGAATCATGAATTATGAATCATGAATTGATTCATGAATCATAAATTATGAATCATGAATTGAATCATGAATCATGAATCATGAATCATGAATTATGAATCATGAATTGAATCATAAATCATGAATCATGAACCATGAATCATGAATTGAATCATGAATTGAATCATGAATTTAATCATGAATCGATTTATGAATTGAATCATGAATCATGAATTGAATCATGAATCATAAATCATGAATTGAATCATGAATCATGAATCATGAATTGAATCATGAATCATGAATCATGAATCATGAATTGAATCATGAATCATGAATCATAAATCGAATCATGAATCATGAATCATGAATTGAATCATTAATCATGAATTGAATCATGAATCATGAATTATGAATCATGAATTGAATCATGAATAATGAATTAAATCATGAATCATGAATCATGAATTGAATCATGAATCATGAATCGAATCATGAATTGAATCATGAACTAAATCATGAATCATGAATCGAATCATGAATCAAAAATCATGAATCGAATCATGAATCATAAATCGAATCATGAATCATGAATTGAATCAGGATTTGAATCATGAATTGAATCATGAATCATGAATTGAATCATGAATCATGAATCTTGAATCATGAATCATGAATTGAATCATGAATCATGAATTATGAATCATGAATTGAATCATGAATAATGAATTGAATCATGAATCATGAATCATGAATTGAATCATGGATTATGAATCGAATCATGAATTGAATCATGAATTAAATCATGAATCATGAATCGAATCATGAATCATGAATCAAAAATCATGAATCGAATCATGAATAATGAATTGAATCATGAATCATGAATCATGAATTGAATCATGAATCATGAATCATGAATTGAATCATGAATCATGAATTGAATCATGAATCATGAATCATGAATTGAATCATGAATCATGAATCATGAATCATGACATGAATCATGAATCATGAATCATAAATCAAATCATGAATCATAAATTGAATTAAGATTCGAATCATGGATTGAATCATAAATCATGAATCATGAATCGAATCATGAATCATGAATCATGAATTGAATCATGAATCATGAATCATGAATCATGAATTGAATCATGAATCATGAATTATGAATCATGAATTGAATCATGAATCATGAATCATGAATTGAATCATAAATCATGAATCATGAATCGAATCATGAATCATGAATCATGAATTGAATCATGAATCATGAATCATGAATCATGAATTGAATCATGAATCATGAATTATGAATCATGAATTGAATCATGAATCATAAATTATGAATCATGAATTGAATCATGAATCATGAATCATGAATCATGAATTATGAATCATGAATCATGAATTATGAATCATGAATTGAATCATAAATCATGAATCATGAACCATGAATCATGAATTGAATCATGAATTGAATCATGAATTTAATCATGAATCGATTAATGAATTGAATCATGAATCATGAATTGAATCATGAATCATGAATCATGAATCATAAATTGAATCATGAATCATGAATCATGAATTGAATCATGAATTTAATCATAAATCATGAATCGAATCATGAATCATGAATTAAATTATGAATCATGAATCATGAATGGAATCATGAATCGAATCATGAATCATGAATCATGAATTGAATCATGAATCAGGAATTGAATCATGAATCATGAATCAAGAATCATGAATCGAATCATGAATCATAAATTAAATCATGAATCATGAATGGAATCAGGAATCATGAATCGAATCATGAATCATGAATCATTAATTGAATCATGAATCACGAATCATGAATCATGAATCATGAATTGAATCATGAATCATGTATCATAAATCGAATCATGAATCATGAATTGAATCAGGATTTGAATCATGAATTGAATCATTAATCATGAATTGAATCATGAATCATCAATCTTGAATCATGTATCTTGAATCATGAATTGAATCATGAATCATGAATTGTGAATCATGAATTGAATCATGAATAATGAATTGAATCATGAATCATGAATCATGAATTGAATCATGGATCATGAATCGAATCATGAATTGAATCATGAATTAAATCATGAATCATGAATCGAATCATGAATCATGAATCAAAAATCATGAATCGAATCATGAATCATAAATCGAATCATGAATCATGAATTGAATCAGGATTTGAATCATGAATTGAATCATGAATCATGAATTGAATCATGAATCATAAATCGAATCATGAATCATGAATTGAATCAGGATTTGAATCATGAATTGCATCATGAATCATGAATTGAATCATGAATCATGAATCTTGAATCATGAATCATGAATTGAATCATGAATCATGAATTATGAATCATGAATTGAATCATGAATAATGAATTGAATCATGAATCATGAATTGAATCATGGATTATGAATCGAATCATGAATTGAATCATGAATTAAATCATGAATCGAATCATGAATCATGAATCAAAAATCATGAATCGAATCATGAATCATGAATTGAATCATGAATCATGAATCATGAATTGAATCATGAATCATGAATCATGAATCATGAATTGAATCATGAATCATGAATCATGAATTGAATCATGAATCATGAATCATGAATCATGACATGAATCATGAATCATAAATCAAATCATGAATCATAAATTGAATTAGGATTCGAATCATGGATTGAATCATAAATCATGAATCATGAATCGAATCATGAATCATGAATCATGAATTGAATCATGAATCATGAATCATGAATCATGAATTGAATCATGAATTATGAATCATGAATTGAATCATGAATCATGAATCATAAATTGAATCATAAATCATGAATCATGAATCGAATCATGAATCATGAATCATGAATTGAATCATGAATCATGAATTGAATCATAAATCATGAATCATGAATCATGAATTGAATCATGAATCATGAATTATGAATAATGAATTGATTCATGAATCATAAATTATGAATCATGAATTGAATCATGAATCATGAATCATGAATCAAATCATGAATCATGAATTGAATCATGAATCATGAATCATGAACCAGGAATCATGAATCGATTAATGAATTGAATCATGAATAATGAATTGAATCATAAATCATGAATCATAAATCATGAATTGAATCATGAATCATGAATAATGAATCATGAATTGAATCATGAATTGAATCATAAATAATGAATTATGAATTTAATCATGAATCATGAATCATAAATTGAATCATGAATCATGAATCATGAATTGAATCATGAATTTAATCATGAATCATGAATCGAATCATGAATCATGAATTTAATCATGAATCATGAATGGAATCATGAATCATGAATCGAATCATGAATCATGAATTAAATTATGAATCATGAATCATGAATGGAATCATGAATCATGAATCATGAATTGAATCATGAATCAGGAATTGAATCATGAATCATGAATCAAGAATCATGAATCGAATCATGAATCATAAATTGAATCATGAATCATGAATTATGAATTGAATCATGAATCAGGAATCATGAATCGAATCATGAATTATGAATCATGAATTGAATCATTAATCATGAATCATGAATCATGAATCATGAATTGAATCATGAATCATGAATCATAAATCGAATCATGAATCATGAATTGAATCAGTATTCGAATCATGAATTAAATCATGGATTATGAATCGAATCATGAATTGAATCATGAATTAAATCATGAATCATGAATCGAATCATGAATCATGAATAAAAAATCATGAATCGAATCATGAATCATGAATTATGAATCATGAATTGAATCATGAATCATGAATCATGAATTGAATCATAAATCATGAATCATGAATCATGAATCGAATCATGAATCATGAATCATGAATTGAATCATGAATCATGAATTGAATCATGAATAATGAATCATGAATCATGAATTGAATCATGAATCATGAATTATGAATCATGAATTGATTCATGAATCATAAATTATGAATCATGAATTGAATCATGAATCATGAATCATGAATCATGAATCATGAATTATGAATCATGAATCATGAATTATGAATCATAATTTGATTCATAAATCATGAATCATGAACCATGAATCATGAATTGAATCATGAATTTAATCATGAATTTAATCATGAATCGATTAATGAATTGAATCATGAATCATGAATTGAATCATGAATCATAAATCATGAATTGAATCATGAATCATGAATAATGAATCATGAATTGAATCATGAATTGAATCATAAATCATGAATCATGAATTGAATCATGAATCATGAATCATAAATTGAATCATGAATCATGAATCATGAATTGAATCATGAATTTAATCATAAATCATGAATCGAATCATGAATCATGAATTAAATTATGAATCATGAATCATGAATTGAATCATAAATCGAATCATGAATCATGAATCATGAATTGAATCATGAATCAGGAATTGAATCATGAATCATGAATCAAGAATCATGAATCGAATCATGAATCATAAATTAAATCATGAATCATGAATCATGAATTGAATCATGAATCAGGAATCATGAATCGAATCATGAATCATGAATCATTAATTGAATCATGAATCACGAATCATGAATCATGAATTGAATCATGAATCATGAATCATAAATCGAATCATGAATCATGAATTGAATCAGGATTTGAATCATGAATTGAATCATTAATCATGAATTGAATCATGAATCATGAATCTTGAATCATGAATTGAATCATGAATCATTAATTATGAATCATGAATTGAATCATGAATAATGAATTGAATCATGAATCATGAATCATGAATTGAATCATGGATCATTAATCGAATCATGAATTGAATCATGAATTAAATCATGAATCATGAATCGAATCATGAATCATGAATCAAAAATCATGAATCGAATCATTAATCATAAATCGAATCATGAATCATGAATTGAATCAGGATTTGAATCATGAATTGAATCATGAATCATGAATTGAATCATGAATCATGAATCTTGAATCATGAATCATGAATTGAATCATGAATCATGAATTATGAATCATGAATTGAATCATGAATAATGAATTGAATCATGAATCATGAATTGAATCATGGATTATGAATCGAATCATGAATTGAATCATGAATTAAATCATGAATCATGAATCGAATCATGAATCATGAATCAAAAATCATGAATCGAATCATGAA
This sequence comes from Mixophyes fleayi, assembly GCF_038048845.1. Taxonomy (NCBI): domain Eukaryota; kingdom Metazoa; phylum Chordata; class Amphibia; order Anura; family Limnodynastidae; genus Mixophyes; species Mixophyes fleayi. The sequence goes on along the minus strand of NW_027446671.1, from coordinate 8,137 downwards.
TCATGAATTGAATCATGAATCATGAATCATGAATTGAATCATGAATCATGAATCATGAATCATGACATGAATCATGAATCATGAATCATAAATCAAATCATGAATCATAATTTGAATTAGGATTCGAATCATGGATTGAATCATAAATCATGAATCATGAATCGAATCATGAATCATGAATCATGAATTGAATCATGAATCATGAATCATGAATAATGAATTGAATCATGAATTATGAATCATGAATTGAATCATGAATCATGAATCATAAATTGAATCATAAATCATGAATCATGAATCGAATCATGAATCATGAATCATGAATTGAATCATGAATCATGAATTGAATCATAAATCATGAATCATGAATCATGAATTGAATCATGAATCATGAATTATGAATAATGAATTGATTCATGAATCCTAAATTATGAATCATGAATTGAATCATGAATCATGAATCATGAATCAAATCATGAATCATGAATTGAATCATGAATCATGAATCATGAACCAGGAATCATGAATCGATTAATGAATTGAATCATGAATAATGAATTGAATCATAAATCATGAATCATAAATCATGAATTGAATCATGAATCATAAATAATGAATCATGAATTGAATCATGAATTGAATCATAAATAATGAATCATGAATTGAATCATGAATCATGAATCATAAATTGAATCATGAATCATGAATCATGAATCATGAATCATGAATCATGAATTGAATCATGAATCATGAATCATAAATCGAATCATGAATCATGAATTGAATCATGAATCATGAATTTAATCATGAATCATGAATCGAATCATGAATCATAAATTGAATCATGAATCATGAATTATGAATTGAATCATGAATCAGGAATCATGAATCGAATCATGAATTATGAATCATGAATTGAATCATGAATCATGAATCATGAATCATGAATCATGAATCATGAATTGAATCATGAATCATGAATCATAAATCGAATCATGAATCATGAATTGAATCAGTATTCGAATCATGAATTGAATCATGGATTATGAATCGAATCATGAATTGAATCATGAATTAAATCATGAATCATGAATCGAATCATGAATCATGAATCAAAAATCATGAATCGAATCATGAATCATGAATTATGAATCATGAATTGAATCATGAATCATGAATCATGAATCAAATCATGAATCATGAATTGAATCATGAATCATGAATCATGAACCAGGAATCATGAATCGATTAATGAATTGAATCATGAATAATGAATTGAATCATAAATCATGAATCATAAATCATGAATTGAATCATGAATCATAAATAATGAATCATGAATTGAATCATGAATTGAATCATAAATAATGAATCATGAATTGAATCATGAATCATGAATCATAAATTGAATCATGAATCATGAATCATGAATCATGAATCATGAATCATGAATTGAATCATGAATCATGAATCATAAATCGAATCATGAATCATGAATTGAATCATGAATCATGAATTTAATCATGAATCATGAATCGAATCATGAATCATAAATTGAATCATGAATCATGAATTATGAATTGAATCATGAATCAGGAATCATGAATCGAATCATGAATTATGAATCATGAATTGAATCATGAATCATGAATCATGAATCATGAATCATGAATCATGAATTGAATCATGAATCATGAATCATAAATCGAATCATGAATCATGAATTGAATCAGTATTCGAATCATGAATTGAATCATGGATTATGAATCGAATCATGAATTGAATCATGAATTAAATCATGAATCATGAATCGAATCATGAATCATGAATCAAAAATCATGAATCGAATCATGAATCATGAATTATGAATCATGAATTGAATCATGAATCATGAATCATGAATCATGAATTGAATCATAAATCATGAATCATGAATCATGAATCGAATCATGAATCATGAATCATGAATTGAATCATGAATCATGAATTGAATCATGAATAATGAATCATGAATCATGAATTGAATCATGAATCATGAATTATGAATCATGAATTGATTCATGAATCATAAATTATGAATCATGAATTGAATCATGAATCATGAATCATGAATCATGAATTATGAATCATGAATCATGAATTATGAATCATAATTTGATTCATAAATCATGAATCATGAACCATGAATCATGAATTGAATCATGAATTGAATCATGAATTTAATCATGAATCGATTAATGAATTGAATCATGAATCATGAATTGAATCATGAATCATGAATCATAAATCATGAATTGAATCATGAATCATGAATAATGAATCATGAATTGAATCATGAATCATGAATCATGAATTGAATCATAAATCATGAATCATGAATCATGAATCGAATCATGAATCATGAATCATGAATTGAATCATGAATCATGAATTGAATCATGAATAATGAATCATGAATCATGAATTGAATCATGAATCATGAATTATGAATCATGAATTGATTCATGAATCATAAATTATGAATCATGAATTGAATCATGAATCATGAATCATGAATCATGAATCATGAATTATGAATCATGAATCATGAATTATGAATCATAATTTGATTCATAAATCATGAATCATGAACCATGAATCATGAATTGAATCATGAATTGAATCATGAATTTAATCATGAATCGATTAATGAATTGAATCATGAATCATGAATTGAATCATGAATCATAAATCATGAATTGAATCATGAATCATGAATAATGAATCATGAATTGAATCATGAATTGAATCATAAATCATGAATCATGAATTGAATCATGAATCATGAATCATAAATTGAATCATGAATCATGAATCATGAATTGAATCATGAATTTAATCATAAATCATGAATCGAATCATGAATCATGAATTAAATTATGAATCATGAATCATGAATTGAATCATAAATCGAATCATGAATCATGAATCATGAATTGAATCATGAATCAGGAATTGAATCATGAATCATGAATCAAGAATCATGAATCGAATCATGAATCATAAATTAAATCATGAATCATGAATCATGAATTGAATCATGAATCAGGAATCATGAATCGAATCATGAATCATGAATCATTAATTGAATCATGAATCACGAATCATGAATCATTAATTGAATCATGAATCATGAATCATAAATCGAATCATGAATCATGAATTGAATCAGGATTTGAATCATGAATTGAATCATTAATCATGAATTGAATCATGAATCATGAATCTTGAATCATGAATTGAATCATGAATCATTAATTATGAATCATGAATTGAATCATGAATAATGAATTGAATCATGAATCATGAATCATGAATTGAATCATGGATCATTAATCGAATCATGAATTGAATCATGAATTAAATCATGAATCATGAATCGAATCATGAATCATGAATCAAAAATCATGAATCGAATCATTAATCATAAATCGAATCATGAATCATGAATTGAATCAGGATTTGAATCATGAATTGAATCATGAATCATGAATTGAATCATGAATCATGAATCTTGAATCATGAATCATGAATTGAATCATGAATCATGAATTATGAATCATGAATTGAATCATGAATAATGAATTGAATCATGAATCATGAATTGAATCATGGATTATGAATCGAATCATGAATTGAATCATGAATTAAATCATGAATCATGAATCGAATCATGAATCATGAATCAAAAATCATGAATCGAATCATGAATCATGAATTGAATCATGAATCATGAATCATGAATTGAATCATGAATCATGAATCATGAATCATGACATGAATCATGAATCATGAATCATAAATCAAATCATGAATCATAATTTGAATTAGGATTCGAATCATGGATTGAATCATAAATCATGAATCATGAATCGAATCATGAATCATGAATCATGAATTGAATCATGAATCATGAATCATGAATAATGAATTGAATCATGAATTATGAATCATGAATTGAATCATGAATCATGAATCATAAATTGAATCATAAATCATGAATCATGAATCGAATCATGAATCATGAATCATGAATTGAATCATGAATCATGAATTGAATCATAAATCATGAATCATGAATCATGAATTGAATCATGAATCATGAATTATGAATAATGAATTGATTCATGAATCCTAAATTATGAATCATGAATTGAATCATGAATCATGAATCATGAATCAAATCATGAATCATGAATTGAATCATGAATCATGAATCATGAACCAGGAATCATGAATCGATTAATGAATTGAATCATGAATAATGAATTGAATCATAAATCATGAATCATAAATCATGAATTGAATCATGAATCATAAATAATGAATCATGAATTGAATCATGAATTGAATCATAAATAATGAATCATGAATTGAATCATGAATCATGAATCATAAATTGAATCATGAATCATGAATCATGAATCATGAATCATGAATCATGAATTGAATCATGAATCATGAATCATAAATCGAATCATGAATCATGAATTGAATCATGAATCATGAATTTAATCATGAATCATGAATCGAATCATGAATCATAAATTGAATCATGAATCATGAATTATGAATTGAATCATGAATCAGGAATCATGAATCGAATCATGAATTATGAATCATGAATTGAATCATGAATCATGAATCATGAATCATGAATCATGAATCATGAATTGAATCATGAATCATGAATCATAAATCGAATCATGAATCATGAATTGAATCAGTATTCGAATCATGAATTGAATCATGGATTATGAATCGAATCATGAATTGAATCATGAATTAAATCATGAATCATGAATCGAATCATGAATCATGATTTAAAAATCATGAATCGAATCATGAATCATGAATTATGAATCATGAATTGAATCATGAATCATGAATCATGAATCAAATCATGAATCATGAATTGAATCATGAATCATGAATCATGAACCAGGAATCATGAATCGATTAATGAATTGAATCATGAATAATGAATTGAATCATAAATCATGAATCATAAATCATGAATTGAATCATGAATCATAAATAATGAATCATGAATTGAATCATGAATTGAATCATAAATAATGAATCATGAATTGAATCATGAATCATGAATCATAAATTGAATCATGAATCATGAATCATGAATCATGAATTGAATCATGAATCATGAATCATAAATCGAATCATGAATCATGAATTGAATCATGAATCATGAATTTAATCATGAATCATGAATCGAATCATGAATCATAAATTGAATCATGAATCATGAATTATGAATTGAATCATGAATCAGGAATCATGAATCGAATCATGAATTATGAATCATGAATTGAATCATGAATCATGAATCATGAATCATGAATCATGAATCATGAATTGAATCATGAATCATGAATCATAAATCGAATCATGAATCATGAATTGAATCAGTATTCGAATCATGAATTGAATCATGGATTATGAATCGAATCATGAATTGAATCATGAATTAAATCATGAATCATGAATCGAATCATGAATCATGAATCAAAAATCATGAATCGAATCATGAATCATGAATTATGAATCATGAATTGAATCATGAATCATGAATCATGAATTGAATCATAAATCATGAATCATGAATCATGAATCGAATCATGAATCATGAATCATGAATTGAATCATGAATCATGAATTGAATCATGAATAATGAATCATGAATCATGAATTGAATCATGAATCATGAATTATGAATCATGAATTGATTCATGAATCATAAATTATGAATCATGAATTGAATCATGAATCATGAATCATGAATCATGAATTATGAATCATGAATCATGAATTATGAATCATAATTTGATTCATAAATCATGAATCATGAACCATGAATCATGAATTGAATCATGAATTGAATCATGAATTTAATCATGAATCGATTAATGAATTGAATCATGAATCATGAATTGAATCATGAATCATGAATCATAAATCATGAATTGAATCATGAATCATGAATAATGAATCATGAATTGAATCATGAATCATGAATCATGAATTGAATCATAAATCATGAATCATGAATCATGAATCGAATCATGAATCATGAATCATGAATTGAATCATGAATCATGAATTGAATCATGAATAATGATCATGAATCATGAATTGAATCATGAATCATGAATTATGAATCATGAATTGATTCATGAATCATAAATTATGAATCATGAATTGAATCATGAATCATGAATCATGAATCATGAATTATGAATCATGAATCATGAATTATGAATCATAATTTGATTCATAAATCATGAATCATGAACCATGAATCATGAATTGAATCATGAATTGAATCATGAATTTAATCATGAATCGATTAATGAATTGAATCATGAATCATGAATTGAATCATGAATCATAAATCATGAATTGAATCATGAATCATGAATAATGAATCATGAATTGAATCATAAATTGAATCATAAATCATGAATCATGAATTGAATCATGAATCATGAATCATAAATTGAATCATGAATCATGAATCATGAATTGAATCATGAATTTAATCATAAATCATGAATCGAATCATGAATCATGAATTAAATTATGAATCATGAATCATGAATTGAATCATAAATCGAATCATGAATCATGAATCATGATTGAATCATGAATCAGGAATTGAATCATGAATCATGAATCAAGAATCATGAATCGAATCATGAATCATAAATTAAATCATGAATCATGAATCATGAATTGAATCATGAATCAGGAATCATGAATCGAATCATGAATCATGAATCATTAATTGAATCATGAATCACGAATCATGAATCATGAATTGAATCATGAATCATGAATCATAAATCGAATCATGAATCATGAATTGAATCAGGATTTGAATCATGAATTGAATCATTAATCATGAATTGAATCATGAATCATGAATCTTGAATCATGAATTGAATCATGAATCATTAATTATGAATCATGAATTGAATCATGAATAATGAATTGAATCATGAATCATGAATCATGAATTGAATCATGGATCATTAATCGAATCATGAATTGAATCATGAATTAAATCATGAATCATGAATCGAATCATGAATCATGAATCAAAAATCATGAATCGAATCATTAATCATAAATCGAATCATGAATCATGAATTGAATCAGGATTTGAATCATGAATTGAATCATGAATCATGAATTGAATCATGAATCATGAATCTTGAATCATGAATCATGAATTGAATCATGAATCATGAATTATGAATCATGAATTGAATCATGAATAATGAATTGAATCATGAATCATGAATTGAATCATGGATTATGAATCGAATCATGAATTGAATCATGAATTAAATCATGAATCATGAATCGAATCATGAATCATGAATCAAAAATCATGAATCGAATCATGAATCATGAATTGAATCATGAATCATGAATCATGAATTGAATCATGAATCATGAATCATGAATCATGACATGAATCATGAATCATGAATCATAAATCAAATCATGAATCATAATTTGAATTAGGATTCGAATCATGGATTGAATCATAAATCATGAATCATGAATCGAATCATGAATCATGAATCATGAATTGAATCATGAATCATGAATCATGAATTGAATCATGAATTATGAATCATGAATTGAATCATGAATCATGAATCATAAATTGAATCATAAATCATGAATCATGAATCGAATCATGAATCATGAATCATGATTGAATCATGAATCATGAATTGAATCATAAATCATGAATCATGAATCATGAATTGAATCATGAATCATGAATTATGAAAATGAATTGATTCATGAATCCTAATTATGAATCATGAATTGAATCATGAATCATGAATCATGAATCAAATCATGAATCATGAATTGAATCATGAATCATGAATCATGAACCAGGAATCATGAATCGATTAATGAATTGAATCATGAATAATGAATTGAATCATAAATCATGAATCATAAATCATGAATTGAATCATGAATCATAAATAATGAATCATGAATTGAATCATGAATTGAATCATAAATAATGAATCATGAATTGAATCATGAATCA